>NW_005054302.1:11092235-11097511 GCF_000277835.1 Geospiza fortis
GATGTTACAAACACGAAACAGCTCAGGTTGGAAGGACCTCAAAAGACCATCTGGTCCAATCTTTCATGTGAAAGAGCGCTTAGCTGAAAAATGTGGTTTGAAATCTAATGTCATCCACAACCAGATAATAGTTGTCCACATCTTTCAACTGCTGCATATTTAAACACTATAAAGACTGTTGAGGAAAGGAATAAGAACACTACTAATCATTCTTTTATTTACCTAATGATCATCCCTTGATATATTCCTGATTATACACTTACACATTTAAAAAATAAATTAGCAAATGTCCACCTAAAATCTGAAAAACTCCAAAATATTAATTTCACCCAAAGAAAAAGCATCAATACAGTAAAAAAGAATCGAAAGTATAAGCAGAACAGTATCCCATCCTACCAGATGAGTAACAGATCCTTCCATGATTTTTAAATGGGATTGAATATAGGAAAGTTATTTGAAGGACTAGAATACATTGTGTAATCTCATCCCCTGGAAAAATATTCAATCAGGACCTTCTTTTGGCTCTTTAGGCAATGCTGCTGCCTCCACTGACCTCAGGTCTGGACATACATGCCTTCAGCCATGCCAGCCCTTCATTGCCTCTGCAGGGCCCCTCTTAATTCTCAGTTGTTGCACAGGATCAGGAAGGCAGAGGAAAAGCCTGGGCTAATACACTCTTGCTAAGGCTTTCACATTTTCTTTGGGCTTGCAATTTAATTCAAATATGAAGATTGTGAAAAGAATTTTAACTCTCAGTTATATACTCCAGTGGTCTCCTGGACTAACTCCTTCCAGCCCCTGCAGATGCACAGCTCCTCCTGTGCACATGGTTGATGCTCCAGGCAGCTCTGGCCATATCCTGGCTGGTGGGTTCCAGGTGACACCCACAGCACCATCCCCTGACATTATTAAAAATGAAGGACTTGATGAAGCTGTATTTAATTGAATTTTATTTAAATAGTATCATATGGCCTCTTCCTCTATTGTTCCAACTTTCTCTGTTATCTCACAAGCATTGATGTTGACATGCTGGCAGCAATTTTAGAGATTTTGGGTTGTTTCATATACCAAGACAGAACTTTTATTTAGTTTAACAAAGTTCAGCTGTACAAGGTGCCTGAGTGTGTTGCCTGTGCCATAAGCATCTGCCTCAGAGGTTTTCACAGGTCAACAGCAAATGCATTTCAGGAATTGCAGTTACTGGCATCATCTGAGAAGTGCCCAACTGCTGGACAAAAAAGGGCAAAGATCATTTTTAGGAATGAAAAACATTCTTCTGCATTAATTTTTCTAATGTTGATGTAACAGTTCATAACCATAAGGTAAAATTAAGGCAGACAAATTATTCTTACAGGAAACCAGTATTCTTACAAACTTCCACAGCCAGATGGTTGTGAGGGTTATTACAGAGCATGTGCACTTCTCCCTAAATCCCAGAACATTTGTAGGAAGAGCCATTAAACCCAGTGGAGGTGCTTGGCCAATTCAAGTCTCCCTTTGGGTCCCTGCAAAGACCACAAACCTTTCTTCCCTCCACATCAACAGCCCATGAGGCAAGACCTGCACCTAGTGCCAGGTGATGCAAGGCACCAGCCCTCCCAGTCACAGCTGAAATGAAGCCTGGCCAGACAGAAGCACACAGAGCTCCTCAGCTTTGCTCATGGGGCACCTTCCCAAGATGCCGCCTCACTAAGTGATGAGCTTGCCAGGGTGCTGGCCAGCAATGATTTAAGGTGAGGTGCAACCCATGACTGGTGTTGAACACCTTTAAGCATTGTTTACTGTCTCTGGGTGATGATTTACAGGGTTTGATTACCCATTTTTCAAAACAACCAAAAATGAGATTAAAATGTTTTAGAGGCAACTGCTCATATTAATCTCTGCAGCAGGGGCTGGGAGCAGAGCTGTCACTCAGGGACAGGAGGGCATCCCAGCTGCCAGCACTGCTACAAGGCAAGAATCATTAAAAGCAAACACGTTCTCACAAGATAGACTGGCAATGGGGAGAACCACAGCCAGGCAATGAGGGTTTCTGAAAGGCAGCCAACACACACACACCAGCAGTCAGAATTCACTGACCATCCCCTGCTGACTACATCTCAGAAAGGTAAAAAAAAAAGAAAAAAGCACTACAACACTGCCAACATTTTTAGAAGTATAACACAGACATTTTAAATATCTGTATTTAAATTACCTGCTCCTTTGCACCTAACTAAGAGCAAAAATTAAAGCCCAGGCAGGAGTTATGAACTGGGTTGAAGGGAGTTGCTTTGGTCATGGCCCCAGAATGGGATGGAAACTCCAATTATGGAACGCTGAGATGTGAACAGGAGTGGACAAGCAGTGGGCAATCTCCCTGTTCCCTCCCAGTCTGAGCCCTCTCTAGCTGGGACTGGTGAGAATTTCTCTTACCTTCAAGGGGGAAGAAACACGAACAAAGAGGGAGAGAGAACATCTCTCCCTCTAGACTTCAAACTGCACAATAATATTCTCTCCATGATGGAGAAAATATATTAAGAAAATCCCAAACAAGCCCACCAACCTGCAAGTCAATATGCTGTTTTCAAGGGGTTTTGCAAATACCTGAACAATCACAGTCATTAACAGTAGCTACATTTTTGTGCCTCATCCACAGAAGCAAGAAATGCAGAGAGGGAAGTTCAGTGTGCTGCATATCAAAACTAAATAAATCATAATTATAAACTGCTCTGTTCCATCACAAGAAGAGACAAACATTACTTTCTCTGCTGGTCTGCCCACTCCCCTGCCTGCACCACCTTTTTTTTCATTCCTGAAAATGAAATTTAAAAAAATATAACCAAAAGCATATACTGTAATAATTTGCTGTTGAGGTCAAGAACACACTCCAGGGGTGGTAGTGGCAAAGAGGAACTACAGTGGGAATACAAACAGATACTTTCCTCCTAAACTGCTTTGATGTGCCATTCCTGGATGACTGGCTTTCTTCCCTTTTTAGCTTCGGGCCTGTGAAGACTTTACACTTTTTCTTTTCTTTCTTTTTTTTTTTTTTTCTCCCAGATATCCTTAACACAGGACCTTTTCCCGACCTCACAGTAATAACAAACAGGAGATGAAAAATCTATGTGCCACCTTATCAAAGCCATCTGCAGAATTTATTCTTTCATTTAAAAAGAAAAATTAAACTTCTAGCCTTTAAAGGTTGCAGAGATAACCTTCTCTATGTGAACTGATCCACAGCCATCCTCTATTTCTATCCTCCTTTGTCAGACTTTCCTGAGGTCCATAACTGTGCCCAATGATCAAATGGACTATTTGGGAAAAACTATTTCACAGATAATGGTTGTCTTGTCTTTCCCAAGCGAAATACCATTGGTTTCTCACTGCTGATAAGTAAAGCTGATAAGCAGACACAAAGCAAGGCTTCTGCTGTACCTTCCATAGATTCATAGCACCAAAACACAGACACCTATAACATACTGGTACCCTAGCTAAATGCTCCTGAGCCTCATTATAGCTCACCAAGAGGAAAGACCAGTTTTGGGTGGGATTCATCTTGCCAGCCTGCCAGGTTTGCAGGGCGGGTCAGGCACTACTGGGTGTGACTCCTCAGGCACATCACAGACACTGGCCCCAAGGTGAACTGCTCTCAGGCTGCTTGCCTCTGAAGGGAAAAAACAGCCTTGGTGCTACTGCTAGAGACATGGCAAGGAAATTATTAGAGAAGATAAAGGCAAAAATGACTGCCCCAGATGATGGATGAGCCCTGCTGCAAAGATGAATTTTTTCCAAGTTCTGTGTTAATCATGCGGCGGAAAAATCTCTCCTCCCTTCAAAGAGCTATCGCTGCGATCTTGACCACAGAAACAACCCTCCCTGGCCAAACTGGTAGGACTAAGCATTAGTTCATCATGTTCAGTTTCTTATCTCCAAATGAGGTTCCTCTTTCTCAAGGAACAAGAAAAGAGGAGAAAAAACCCAAAAAAACCTCAACCTAACAAAAACAGACAAAGAGAGACACAGCACATCCCCAGTTAATTATGTATTGATAAAGCAGTGTGATTCATCCATTCTGAACCTAGTGGACAAGTCTGAGAGAAGAAACAGAGAAGTGATTTTATTTATCAGCTGCACAGAAAGCCTCAAGTACTAGAAATTTCCTGAAGACAACATCAGTAATCTTCACTCTCATCAAGGGTGATAAAGGGTCAGGATGAGCAGGTGGAGTTGGTGTGTGTATATATACATATGCTTTTATTTTTGAAAGTAACTCTTTTTAGATTTTCCAAGCCATGGGACTATCACCTTCCTTTGCAACCATTCTGGTACCTACTGACTTTCATTAGTAAGCAGCAGCCCTGATTCAAAATAAAAGATTTCTCACAAGGACTTTCAGTCATTGCATCTTGTAATGAGCTCACCAGGAGAACCACAAAGATTCTGGCCTTAGCCTTCAGTAACTGTTCTCTGTGCAACTACATGGAGGGATGAAGACACCAAACAATGTTTTCTTGGAAAAAAACCCTATTATTCTGAACTCCTTGCTTTTGTATCTCCTTGCAATGACTGAAGTCTCCTCTTGTCTCTGCTCATTACACCACTACCAGCATCAGAATATGATACCTTTATTTCATTTTGTTTTGGCCAGTGTATTTTTTATGCTTCAGGAATTAACTGGTTTTAACCAACACTGACAAAGAGCCTCCTCATCTTTAGCTCCCTCACCTATCTTTATCACATCTGTAAATATTTCAGACCATTTTCTAGGTTGCTGCCCAAAATACTGAGTAACATCAGAACAAGAATTGCTCCCAGGAGTATATAGTAAGAGGGTATCTTCACTGATACCCTCTCCCTAACAATATCATTTTGACACACATCATTAAACCAGTTTTTAATCCATCTAGCATGTGCTGTTATGCCTACACAAGCCAAAACAAAAGATCTGGAGGTACCAAGTCCAAAGCCTTGTAGAAATGCAAGTTCACTGTAACAGCAGATTTTATGCTAGAACATGTCTCTCAATCCCAGATTGTCAGAAATCATCTTTACAGACATAGCAGCTTCATAATGAAGTGACATCAAAACTTGCTTCGTTACTTAATGAAAGTCAAGTATGCAAGAATATGCAGAAAATGGAAGTAATAGACCCCCAAAACAGTGTCAAAAAGGTAGGTGATAACAAATACAGGAATGAAGAATTAAATGTCAGCAAATTCAGAGTAGAATTGAGTATTTTATTCACAGTAAGAATAAAAAAAGTCCAGCATATAATTCTGTAAAGTATTCCACTCTTT
>NW_005054302.1:11097540-11120563 GCF_000277835.1 Geospiza fortis
ACTCTTTCCTAGACCAAAACTGCCTAAGCTACATGTGCTATCTGGAAAAATCATAGAGTAATATATTGTTTCCATTATTCAAAAAGATGAGTAATGATCCTTTTAGGTCTTAAATTACCTGCTTCTAACATACAGAATAAACCTTGCCTATGCCAGCAACAGTATGATTCAACTGGAGCATGTCTGTACAGCAAAGTAATGGGTTCTGAGGAGCCCAAACCCATACTCTGTGCATTGGGGTGTGCTCCAGCCTGCTCCCGTGGCTGCATACCCCTGCTACTGGAGTGCACCAGGTGCTAATCTCACAATTCAGTTTTCCAAAAAGGCAGCACATTTGGGCCCTGTGAGACCTTCACCCAGTCTGGATCAAAGCCCAGTACATGGGGACAAACAGATTTGCTTCCAAAAATCCCTCAATCCAAACATACCAAGCAAGACACTGGATAGATCCCAAATTGCAGTCTGGATGCAGAAGGTGATCAGGGATCATTTAAAATGAGCAGAATGTTTTTATGAGTCAGGAAAGCTGTATCTTTACTAGTGTGATATTTCGGGGCTGACTCCACACTGATAGAATTTAAAGCTACTAGTAACAGATGTGAGCAGAGGAATATCATCAATAAGCTTACTGATAACAAAAATGCCTGTAGGACACAACTGGCACTGGGTCCTACCACAGCCACCACTACAGGAATGGAGGGGTGCTGCCTCAAAGGGAGCAAACAGCTTGGTGATCTAACCTCAGGATAATAAATTACAGACACCTCTGCCTGGATCTGGGGGAATAACAGTTATTTTTGTGTCATGCACATCCCCCTGGATGTCCCTGAGCACTTACTCCCACAGCTCACCCCCTCCTGTAACCACTGTGTAGGAGAGGAATGTGGTCTCACCATGAAGTCCTCCATGTGGATGAGAATGAAGCATAAGGCACTTGGACTCCCACTAAATATCACAGTATTTCCAAACACTTCCCCCCCCCCCCAGCTTTAAGCCAATTTTCTGAGCTTTGGCCAATGTATTTGATTATTTCTAATAGTACCACAAAAAAAGGCATGATTGGGGTGCACCCCCCAGCTTTCTCCTTTTTTTTTTTTTTGGCTTTCAAAGCAGCCATTTTCCCCATTAGATCATATTTGTTTGCTTTAGACTTCAGAAATAAATAGCAGATGACATTATGCGGCAGTTACTGTCTGTGTTTGCTTTATCTGTTTTTGTATTTACTGAAATGACAATTTCCATGCATGAATTTTTTCCCAACTGGTAACACCCTCCCGCACATGTTCCTATTTATTTCACACCCTGGAAATGACGTTTCTGGAGATAACCCCCCACCTTTCCCAACCACTGTGGCTAACAGTATATAATGCCCTTAAAGTACTAGCGGGTCTGTCCTTATTTTATCTCGTTTTAATTAAAAAGCTTTTTGAATTTGAAGCTGTTCCTTTAACCCTGTCCCCCTTAAGGAATGAAAAAGAAAGAGGCCTGGGTTAATATCAGATGAAATATTGTATTTAAACAATTCTCCAAGGATCCAACTGGAAAACAAAACAATAAAATGCCCAAACAAATAAAGCTCAGGCTTTCCCTGCTTCTAGTGTTCTTTGCTGGTCTGTGACACAGCACACTCTAGAAATGGGCAAAAAACCCCAAAACAAATCACAAGAAGCAAAAACATTCCATCACAGAACACAGAACAACAGCCCTGAGAATCCTACAGCTGAAAACAGGACCTGTTTTTTGGCTACAGCAGGTCTTGAAGACTTTGGTTCAAGGTCTGAAGCCTGGGAAGAACCAAGGTCCAGCTGATGGGCAAAGCCTTGAGCAACTTCACAGCAGCCAAACACTCATGAGCTGCAGGCCAGACTGCTACTTGTGGTGAGGAGGTGGCAGCACCTTCTTCACCCACCTCCAAAGACAGCAATCCTGCTCCTCACAGCAGCCTCCAAGTGCTGGGCTTGTCCTTAGGGAAAAGAGGAAAACACAACTTCTTTTTCTTGGAAATAATAAAGCAGGACTGTACAAGGAGAAACCCAACACAGATGCCTCTCTTCCATCCTGCTTTTGCCCCACCAGCAGAGAAGATATGTCTACCATGAGAGTTAAATCAATGAGTGCCACAGTAAAAGCATTCTTGGGGCCCAGTCCAAGACCACACATTTTTAATTCCTCCAGGAATACAGGCATGGAGCAGACATGCATATTTAAAAACAAAAAGCAAGAACTCTACCAAGCAAAACATCTTCCTGCACGCACACAGTGCTCCATGCAGGCAGGGAATAAACCACAGAAGAGAAATCCTGGCCATCCCACTGAATGCCCAAGATGATAGTTATGAAAAGGGAAGCAGCTGAGCCAGATGATGCAATCCCACATTACAGCATCATCAGTAAGGTCTTGTGCAAAGACAAGAGGACTGTATATCAGATGTGTACTTTGATAGGAGAGAAAGCACTGTCACTACAGAAAACCTAAGAAATACAATGGATAACATGCCATGGAGTTGCACTTTCTGCAATACATGTTTGCCTGCCACATGACCAGAATAATATCATCTTGCAGACAATGTACAAATTGAGGGGGCTGTGGGGGAGGAAAGGGTTTCACACATTTTTCTTTAGATGTCTAATTGCTTTTGGTGTTTAGAGATATATAAATAGCTATATCATCACAAGGCAGAGATTAGATCTAAAAAATCCCTTGGAATGTGAAAAACAGATTCTTAGAAAGCTCTTCTCTTTTGAAGCATGTGGAATAAGGCCATCATTTGATACACTGCCCAAAGAAGTGGCATTTCATGGAGGAAAGATTCATGTGAGCATTCCTCTTTGAGACAACAAAAACAACACTTTGCTCCTAAAGAAAAGAAACCTATTACTGTCTCATCTGGAGCAAGAGTGATTTCACTCTTTAATATTCATGTGAGAAGGCATATAGTTCATCCTTTAAGGTTTGCTTGTTTATCCATGTAATGAATGTCATGCATCACAGAAAAAACTAGTTTGGTGATGGTGCAATTTCTTTGTATGCTAGTTTTAGTTCTCCCTTTTTTTTCAAGAAAAACCCTAGAACACCAATATTAATTTTCTGCTAAGTGATCAGTGATCCATTTAATATCATCTGTTACAGAACAAAGCAGCCTTAGGATGAGCTTGTTGAACTTTAGCAGATTCAGTACTGAAGTCTCTGTTGATTTCTTTCTCATTTCCTCTGGTGCATCTTACAGCAAGACAACTGGCAAGTTCTTGAGCACTTAAAACTGTTTTTCCCAGGATGATGAGTCACACTAAACATACTTATAGTGAAAGCCCTGATTAACATTTTCTTCAGAAATCCTGACCAGTGGCCTTAGTAAGTCTTTTAAAACCTTGAGAACTGTGGATGCCCTCTCCCACCTCAGTGGCAAAGCAATGTCATCCCGAGTAGGAGGATGTCCAAACCCTGTTTTTAGAAGCAAAGAATCCCAGCTGGACAGTGTGGCCAAGGCTGTCACTCATGTGTGAGAGTGAAGGCACACTGGAGCCTCAACAACTGAATACCTACCACAAAAAAGCACATTAACTCTACACTGCTGTACCTGGGATCAACATCACAGTTGTTGACATCTGCTGCTCCCCTTTTTTCTGCTGATCCATACAATGAGAAACAGTCAAATTTGAAAGCTCATCAACCCCTACAGTTATGACAAAGGATACCCAGGAGAAAGGCTGAATTTGCATGAGTATTCCCCAGGGAAGCTGATGTTTCATTGTCCCAGCCAATTGACTACAATGGAAACATCATCAAGCCTCAAGAGTACTCTTGTCCTGAGAGGCCTCTCATCTCCCTGGTACTAGAGGACTTTATGAAAGCTAATGTATTTACCACAAGCATCGCTTCTGTAAAAGAATGCTTTTATCCCTGCTCACAGAGAGAGGCACAAATCCGTGGAAATAGTCCATACCAAACTGCAACCAAGATGAGGAGGAACTGCCTATATACCTATATAGTATATATATGCCTATATATACTTGTCAGGGGGCCTAAATCTACAGATTTGCTGGAAATCCTCCAATGTATAATTTCAGGTAAGCAAAGGGACTTGAAGCCCCCACCCTGTAGCGCCTCATCCTTTCCAGAGGATCCACAGTCCCCTGAGCAGGAGGCTAAAGGTGACTCACAGGGTGCAGTCCCCAGGTTCTGAGCACTGTTCACATCACGTCAATCTACCTCAATCAGTCCACAGATGCTCTCCACCATGCCCATGAATTGTGAAAAGAATAGAGGCATCAAAGAAGCCTGTGACAGGCATGTCATCACAAAAGGGAGGGATGTGTTGGGTCCACCCACTTTTCCAGCTGAGCTGGAAACTGCCTTATTTATTTGGAGAACACATGACTGTCTTCCTTCCCCATGAGTAGGCTGGAGGACTTCAGATTGGAACAGTATTCCAGCTGAGGAGTGAAGGAGTCCAGAATGAAATGTGGGCAGTTTGCTTAGTTAGCCCCAGCTCAGTCCTAACCAGCCTTGCCAGGGCACCGCTTACTTTAAAATCACTAAAAGGTATAAAAAGAAAACAAAAAATACAATGTTTGTAAGTTGAAACAGAGTTATAAATAACTGTCCATCAAGCACACTGAAAGCTGACTGGCAGAAATGGGTTACTCAGGTTCTCTACATGTGAGGCTCAGTTTCTGCCCCGTTTTTGTGCAATACTGTTGCCTTTAAGCTGCTCTCGTTTCACAAGCTAAGGATCACCAGATCCTTGGGTATAGTCAACCTACATACAGGACACACAGAGAGCTGGACAGACGCAGGTGCACAGTGAGGTTATGTCCCTCTCACCTCTGGTTCACACTCCTTCAGCACCAGTTTTATCTAGTGCAACATGGACATGGTAGAAGAAAACTGAGCCCTGAGATCTCTTCTTAATGTGGAAGTACTAATACTCTGTTGAACAGGTCTCAGTTTTGAGAGGAAAACATGTATTTTTGAGGCAAACACAGAAATATCAGATACCACAACTAAAAGCCCTTATCTGGCATGGGTTGTTTACTCCTACCTTATCTGTTTACTCGTAATAACCAAGAAAAGTTAAAAAAAAAAAAAAAAAAAAGAAAGACCACGAACAAATACTGTCTGTGGGTACCAAGATACCTATAAATGTCATTAAGTCTGGAATATGCTACAGCTTTCTTTATTTGCAGAAGGACCTGGCAGGTTATCAGTTCTCCATCAATAAAAAATAACTCTTTATACTGCACCTCTACGGGACTGTCAGATCTCAGGCTTCCTCGAAACTGAAAATAACATTCATTTCAGGCATGCAGTCAACTGAAATATCACATATCAACTCTGTGTGATACCCAGACAGGATCCCAACCCCAGTCTTGCAAGCAATTTATGGAGAACTCAAAGTTTCTGTTCCCAGTGCTGCTGGGAGACCTTTCAAACAGGGAGAAGTGTGGAAAGCACATTATTTTTATTGTGTAAATCCAATAATATAAAGTAGCATGATTGATGAAGCCACTGTAAAACCAGCCCCCAAAAATAGAGTTGATGCATGTTTTTTTCCCTCTGAGTTGCAACAGACTACTCAGCTGGTTTCTCACTCCCCCCTTCAATTTTCTTGCCTTTTTTTTTTTAAATCCCTTGGGACAGAGCCAAGAATCTCAATGTGCCACAATAACCAAGTTTACTTATTTCCAACTCCTGTCTGTAGTATCATATCATATCAGCTCAACCTGGCATCAACATGGTGCTCTTCACTGACGAGCCCAGTAAGGAATCCAATCTGTTCCTCATTATGTGATGCTTGGGAGATATGGGAGGGTGGGAAAAAACAAAAACAAAAACCATAAAGGAGAGAAGGGGGAGCTAACCAGGGCAGCAGTGGACGTAATGAAAAACAGGAAGCAAGTAATGACTGACAAAAGTGTGAAGGAGGAATATGACACAGGTAGAAAGAATGAAAAAAATAAAAAACCATGAAGCAATGAGGGAATGGGACAGGTGGGAAGGAGAAAAGCAACAAGACAGAGTCAGAGTAAGGGGAAGTGAGAAATCCTAAAGAAAACAAACACTCCTGAACAGAGTTCCATTGCTTCCAAAAGCAAAGCTTTCTGAATAATTCTTCCCAGAGCTTAATTCACTGATGGAATTGAAAAAAAAACCAAAAAGCCCCAACTTCCAATGTCTGTAAAAAGTGTTCCCACACTAACCCACTACCAACTGGCTGTGATTTCTTCTAATTGCAAGCGAATAATCAGGTTCCCCCCTGGGCAAACCATTAGTGAAAAAAGGAGAGCAGAGTGAGCGAGGAAACACCTGCTTAAATTGAGTAGATTTGCCTTTCCAGAAAGGCCGGTGTAGTAGTGCATTATGGAGAGCCACAGCAGAGTTAGGTGTGGGCGTGAGCTTACACAGTCTATTAAGCATCATTTAATTGCATTAAAATAATTAATAATGACGCATATTTTAATTGCATATAATTTCTTTGTTGTGCAGTACTGTGCACCTTGCAAAGCCTAAGTCACAAACACCCAGCAATGCCAGATCTCAGTATGCCCAGGCTGTCTGCAGTCACCTGTACCATGCCCTTAGACCCGAGGCACAATTAGCCCAACATGTGTAATTACTTCCTCCACACCCCTGACTCCCCCATGGGCCACAGAATGGTAAGGGGCTCCCAAAATAAAACTGCTGTTCAAAATATCTCTGCTATCCAGAAGGGCTTGGACACGCTGTAGAGGTAGTCCAATATGAATTGCATCAAGTTCAACAAGGCTAAGCAGCCTTGAGGACAAGGACCTGGGCATGCTGGTGGTGAGCAGCTCAACATGACCCAGCAATGGGCACTCACGGTCCAGAAAGCCAACTGTGTCCTGGGCTGATGATCCTGCACCTTTCCTCCCCCTCCAGTGAGATCCCATCTGGAGTGATGTGTCCAGCTCTGGGGCCCCCAACATAAGAAGAACATGGACCTGTAGGAGTGAGGCCAGGGGTGGCCATGAAGATGATAATTGGGCTGGGGCACCCCTCCTATAATGACAGGCTGAGAGTGTTGCCATTTTTTCAGCCTGGAGAAGAGAAGGCTCCAGGGAGAACTTCTAACAGCCTTCCACTACTTAAAGGGACTACAAGAGATTTGGAGAGGGACTTTTCGTAAAGGCATGTAGTGAGAAAACAAGGAGGAATGGCCTTCAGTGGAAAAATGGTAGGTTTAGATAAGGTATTAGGAAGAAATTCTTTACTGTGAGAAAAAGCAGAGAATCTGAGGATGCCCCATCCCTGCATGTGCTCAAGGCCAGGCTGGATGGGGCCCTGAGCAACCTGATCTAGCGAATGGCATCCCAGCTCACAGCAGAGGGGGTGAAACCAAAGGATCTTTCAGCTCCCTTCCAACCCAAACCATTCTCTGATACTATTCACACCTGACATTGTGTGCCACCTAAAAGCTAAAGGCAGAGCAACAAGATCTTGGCTTTCTGTGTAAACTGAGCTTAAACTGGCAGTCAGTTAAGTGCATGCATGTGATCCCAAAAGCCTGCTCCCTCGTATTATCTAAAACTAGAGGTAGCTCCCAAGAGTTTCCTTCTCAGTCCCCCAACAAGGCTCCCTGCTCAGCCTATGTATTCTATGATCATTCATTCTTTAGTCATAAACATTTTTCCCCCTCTTTTTTGGAGGGATACATTAAGGGAATCCAGATGCTCCATTTCATTTGTCTGCTGGAGCTTCACACTTAGAACTTAGGCTTTATTTAGCTATCAAAAGTATGTAAGTATGGCTCTTGTCCCTATGCTTTAAAGTCTCCCAAAGATTTTCAGAGCAGCTGCTTACTCAGTTTGCCATATATGGTTTGCATGATGGTGTGATTAATATGGGTCTCCTTGGAACTGGCTCAGGTTGGTTTCCACATCTCACAGCCAATTAATCAACAAGCAAAAGAAGCCCTTTCAGGCCAGAGGCTGATACAGAGTGCATGATAACGGCACTGAGAGTTGCCTGAGGTATCTGCATTACAGGGAAGTAGTTATTTCCTTTCAGAAACCATCACACTTAGGCCTGCTATGCTCAGACACTGTGAGGACCCAGATCAACGGAATTGTGTCAAAACCCACTAAAAAAACAAATAAAAAAGCATGTCTGTGCTTCAACACACATGTACAATTACCTAGAAATCAAGGGAAGAGACATGGCAGACACCTTGGGAAGAAGTACAGACAAGCATTTGCCACTAAATTCATGACACAAGTTCAGAAAACTCCATCAAATCATGTAACTTGATCTTTACATTACAGCTAAACATACATCTCCCAGCTACTCCCCTACAGATTCCAGTACTTTCTGTTTCATTGAAGATCAGTTTTGTTGAGCTAAAACAAGACTTAATTTGAAAACAGAAAGAAAAATCTAACATTTCTAAGGATAATTTGTTCCAATGGATTGCAACTCTGTCAAAAATGTGTCTCACTTTCTGTGCAAATTTGTCTGCCCCAGCTTTCAGACACCCCCCCTTGTGCTCTTCTTCTCCACTAGGCTGAAGAGCCCTTTAGTGCTGAATGTTTTCTCTCCCTGAATGTACTTAATGCTTGCAGTGAAGAACTCGCCATTTCAGACAATTTTCCTTTCAAAGCCTGTTATTTCAGAGTAACCACATACCAAAGTTAGAAATCACAAAAAGTGTCTAGACTAGTGTATTCCTCCTGATAATACGCTTAGCAAGCAGGATTACTGGCTAAAGCTCAACTTAGCTGGTCAACTGTATAATAATGTCTTGTTTATTTAATACTATTTCCAAAGGCTTTACAAATTGCTTGTATAAAGAAGTCTGCATGTCACTGAAATGGTCTTATTCTTCAGCACAAATTGGTGGCTGGGTGAGCCTGAGCAATGCAACAGGGAGTGAACTGGCTCTACCCAACATGGTGTGGACACCCATGTCTTGCTTTCCTACACTGCTTCCTGAATAGGCATTAACTGTCACAGGGCTTACAGTATTCCAGTGTAACAGCTATCCAAAACCAAGCTGGTATTCTGATCTTCATTCATAGCACTGTACACAAGAAAGCGCCTTGTTGATTGCCAGCTGCATTAAGTGCTGCACAGAAAAAACTGGTTGTGCTATGAAGATGCATGAACAGACCCACATGGGTTAGTTGCTGGTATCAACACCTGGTGTTATGGTTGCCTGAAAATGCCTTCCACAAAACACTGTTTTTGATGGCTTTCTTGCTACTCATCCAGACCGTAACCTGTAACTGCCTGAGGTTTTCCAGTACTGCACGACAGTGAGTACCTGTGAAACTTACTGAAGACAGAACAATTCCTTTTTTTATGACTCATAATAAATCAGAGATGTCTGAAGACTTCTGCTGTCCATGCCATTTGGAAGATGGACTTTGAATTGGCATGGGAGAAGCTTTCAAGTCCCAGTATCTTATTTCTTCTCTCTGCTAAATGCTGCCCATTTTCTCTCCCAAATTACAAGACCTCAAAAAACTGTCACAGATGAATAGTTGCTGGCTCATTTCCTACAGGATCAGAGGTGGTCTGTGCAACGTCCCTGCAAACCAGATGCAATCCACTTCCTATCATAGCATATCACATGACGGAACAGTAGAAAATACAACAAAAATACATCTCTGTTTCCCCAGAGATGGCTCTATTACAGCCTCTAGTAGTGCAAAGTACCAGAGAATTACTTTCTTCCTCAGGGTTATGATTAAATACTAATTTGGGAAAATGTGCCATAAAAAACCCCAAACCTTAAGACTTGAGAAAAGACTTCTATGGTCTTAAACCCAATGCCAAATCCCCTATGATTGCTGATGCTGGCTGTACCTGGCTTTGCAACCTGCTTGTCCCAGAGATCAGTGTGCTTGTCAGTGCTCTTAGCAGTCTTCCAAGGCAGGAAGGGAGAAGGATGGAAAAAGCTGTACCAAGGACAGGCAGAAAAAGCCTATGCCTAATAAACTCTCATCCAAAGCCTACAGTGAGAAAATTCCTGCACCTCAATATTTCAAAGAAAACCACTGCAAAATCCTATGGAAAAGTGTGCTGCATTCTTGACTGAGGGAAGAGACAAGAACGTTGACTCCATGATCAGAAGGCTTGATTTATTATTTCATGATATATACATATACTATAACTATACTAAAAAGAAAAAGAAAGGAGAGGTTTCCTCAGAAGTTAGCTAAGCTAAGAATAGAAAGTAAAAGAAAGAATGATAACAAGGCAGCTCTCTCGGACTCTGTCTGAGAGAGCTCAGCTCTGGATTGGCCGTTACTTATAAACATCCAAGCTGGCCAATCCAGATGGACCTGTTGCATTCCACAGCAGCAGATAAACTATTGTTTATGTCTGGTTCTGAGGCCACAGATTCTCAGAAGGAAAAATCCTAAAGAGAGATTTTTCACATAGAGATGTTAAAGTCTGTTACTAAATGGGTTTGCCATTTTTCACTGCCACACAAGGGTACTTTATATTTGTCTTTCCCAGCCAAGGAGTTACATGCTGAAAAAACAATCACTATTGTGTGCACCCAGGAGCAGCCCAAGCTCTTCTCCCCACTGTCTCCTCCCCTGCAGGCAATGAGGCTGCTCTCAGGTAAATCAGGACCACAGAGCTGTGAGAGTTTCTCGCTCACGAGGGTGCTCATGCCACCTGCTGCAGAAGCTGGAAGGCAGGCAGGACAAAAGGGCCTTAGGAGAAGAGAAGCTCAGCTGAAGGCTCCATGGGCAACTGCCTCACAGCCCTTCTGTCACAGACATGAAACAAAGGCTTCATGGGCAGCTTCTACTTGCACACACCACACCTCCACCAACCCTGCCCCCTCCAGGTGTAATGGTCCTTCGCAGATTCAGCTTTTTCCAGCACACATCTGGTGCCTTCTAAGGATATGTGTTCAGACAAGTCAGACACCCATAATCGTCTACAGAAAGATGATTGAGATGTTAATAATTCTCTATTCAAATGCTGCTCTACAAATTCAGTTGGACTTTGGAAGAGAAAGTTGAACAGTCACTCAAAGCTCAAGTACCACTCAAGAAGGGAACAGAGTAAGGTAATTGGTTTGCAGTAAAGGCAACCGCTCGATCCTTTAAATTCAAACCAGGGGACACCACAGGGCACAGGAGAGGAAGGAAGGGCAGCCTTCACCCTGAAACCACTTAAGCCTGAATGCTTGCCTTCTCTGCCTTATTAACCTTCTTTTAACACAACTCTTTGCAAAGAATAAGCAAAGACATGGTCTATTCTTCTAGTGACAGACAATGTGATTCCTTTATGACTGCGACACCTTTCTCTGTATTTTATTTAAACAAAATAATAAATGCTTATCACTCGTTTGAAATTTACCTGCCCCAACCCAGACACGGGCTGTTTGCTTTTACTATGAGACATTGTTTCCTAACAGGAAGGCAGAATTATCTGATAGAAAACACAGTTAATGTAGCACAAACAAGTTATTAACTGGAGTCCAACAGGGCACATGATGAGCAAGCCTAAAACCACAATTCAATAGGGTAAAACACCACCATGCAACGGAGCAAAATAACCCGGTTCCAAGGCTTCGAGACTGCGTGGGATAGAAATAATTTTAAATCAATTGAGTTACTGTTTCTTGGCAATTTGATAGAAAGGAGAAACAGTGTAATTGGCAATCAAGTACTCCTTTGGGAGCTTCCAAACACAGCCAGCTGGATTTGTAAATGCATGTTAATCTGCCAGGGCCAAATCCTGCAAGATGCTTAGAGCAGTGGGGTAAATTGCAAGCTGGGTGTACGTTATTCCAAGCAGGGATGTAAGCAGTAAAGGAGTACAACTTGCATGTCAAAGGAATGCTGCTTTTGTCCCTAAAAGTAAATATAAACCTGCTTTCACTCCCTTGCCAACACAGAGTTCTTTCAATGTAATCAAGCACAGATCTACTCACCCTTTACTTGCTAAGCAGTAGCCAAATATAGTTCAGGGACGAATATGCAGTCTGCATGATTAATTAGCTGGTGTCTTTATCTAACTTTCCTTCAACCTTTATACGCTAAATAATATCTATTTATTAAATCAATGAGCTTGTGTATAAAACTGAATCCATTAATTTATTTTAAGTTACTATAAATAGACAGGTTTTCATTGCAGGAGCAAACACTATGGGCAAACTATTGGAGAGTGAGGGGGGACACAGATAATGACCTCAACTTAAAGGCACAGTTTTTAGAGTCCTTCAAGGATTGTTTCAGGATTTGCATAGAAAGGAAGAGCATTCCTACTTAACTAATAATCGTCTTGCATTCCTTGAAATAATTTCCTTCTAGTATTACTTGCCTTTATCTGAAAACTATGCAGTTTTCCTAATACCCTGTGCTGAGAAGGAAGATGAACTAGAAGCGACTTTTTTTTCTCACCAACCAGACTATTCAGATAAATAAATTCAAAGACAAATTCCCTTCACAGAGATATGCTCCTTGCCCATGACTGCATCTCTAAACCATCCAACCAACCAATCATCTTAGGTATTCCACTTGGGAGAGGGGGCACTGTGTCAGGCAGAGGGCTCTCTTTAAAAACACTCATCTAACTTCCAGATGGCTGAAGTCAGGTGAGATGAATCCCACCTCACTCTGGCCATGTGTCTGAAGAAACGGCTGGCATTCTGTAGAGCATCTCCAAAGAACTTCACTTTAGAATCACAGAATAGAGTCATATTCTGAGTTGGAAAAGATCTACAAGGACCATCAAGCCCAGCTTCTGTCCCTGCACAGGACAGCCCAAAGAATCACACCGTGTGCCTGAGAGTATTATCCAAATTCTTCTTGAACTCTGTCAGGCTTGATACTGTGACCACTGCCCTGGGCATCCTGTTCCAGTGTCCAACCACCCCCTGGATAAAGAAGCATTTTCTAACATCCAACTAAACCCTGCCCAACACAGCTTCATGTCATTCCCTCGGATCCTATCACTAGCCAGCCCAGAAGAGAGATCAGTGCCTGTCCCTCTACATCCCCTTATGAGGACCTTCCACTGATTTCTTACAAAAGCCCTACTTTTACATAAAATTTGTGATGGTTTCTTCTGTATTTTTGTCATATATGTCCTCCAACAGTACTGAAAAGGAGATGGTGCTGAATCCTAGTCCTGTGCTGTCCCCCCCGAGAGGTGTTTGAAACCATTCATAAAACCAGCCCTTGTAGCTGCAGGGACAGGCAAGCTGCAAATAAATCCTTCAGGGTTGCTGGGAGAGGCCAGGACAGCATCTTCTGGATGTCCCAGGCAGTCTCATTTCCCACCAACTCCTGCACTGAACACAAGTTGTTTCTGAGGGATTTGCAAGCCAGTATGTGTTAAATATGAGCAGTTTGGGGAATGACAACTACTTTGGGACTGGTACTTCATAAGCAACACATAAGGTGTGGAAGAATAAATTCTTCCCATGTGAAGAATAAAAATAATTATATCATGCTCCTTGCATTTCTCCCCGGTAAAGAACAGACACTTCAAGAGGCCAAATTTTCTCTGACCAATTAACATGTAGCCCTTCACATTAAACAAAGCAAACTGAAATTGTGCAACTGTAAAGTAACTCCTGAGGGGGCGGGAGGGAAATTAAAACCAAAACCACAAAAAAAAATCCACCAAAGGTTCCCAGGTTTCACATGCTCTGAGGAAGCAAAATCATGATATCCATGTCAGTTCCAAAGGTACAGAGTGAAATTAGATGCCTCAAGGCATAGCAATTCAGCAACATGAAGATGTATTTTGTTATTCCTGTGACATTTCAGAAAGACCACTCTATTCTGCATCTGGCCTGCAATTATTATCTGAATGCACCTCAAGGAAAAGTGCTGTGACATACACAACAAGGAAGTGTTTTAAAACTAAACTAGACTGAACAGTAGAAAATACAACAAAAATGCATCTCTGTTTCCCCAGAGATGTCTCTATTACAGCCTCCAGTAGTGCAAAGTACCAGAGAATTACTTTCTTCCTCCTGGTTATGATTAAATGCTAATTTGGGAAAATGTGCCATAAAAAAACCCCAAACCTTAAGACTTGAGAAAAGACTTCTATGGTCTTAAACCCAATGCCAAATCCCAACACAATCTATGAAAGCTGCTGCCTTTCTTCACTTACACGTTCTTTTTCCATTCCATCCTCCTACCTTTGATGCCTTGTGAAGGCTGACCTAGAACAGAGACTAGACTGAGTTAAAGAATAAAGTAGGTATTTATTAAAAGGACCCAATGAATACACCTTGGGCAGTACAAGAGCCCAGCCAGGGCTACACCCAAGATGAACCCAAAATGGTCACAAAATGGATAACTGCCTACAGGGTCTCACACTTTTATAAGTTCTGGTCCATTAGCATACTGGAGCTAATTGTCCAGTTATGGCTTTAGGGTATGAAGTCCCATCCTTCTTGGTTTTCTGTCTTCAATCCACCGTTGTTTATTCTCTTGGGCCTGAAGTGTGGATCATTGGTCCTTGGTCTCCAGCTAGAGAAGGAATCGTTTTGTCTACCTACTCTGTGAAGAGAGCTTACTATCCCCTAATATGAAGATCAGAACTACACACTAGGGCAGTACAGAATCTGAAAAATATAAAAGCTAAAACCTGAGGCATCACCTTTTCGTAAATTACTTTGTTGGCAAGCCTCCAAACTGTTCCTTCTGAGCCCAGAGCTTGCTGGAAGACCTCTGGCTGCTCTTGCTGTACATCACCTACTCTGTAGCTAAAAGGTCAGGTCAGTAAATCTGCCTTGGCAGGAGCAGGGCTGCAGGAGCAGCGCCCTGGGGTTCTGCAGAGGGATCCACGTGTCAGTGCCCAGGAGCAGCCTGGCCAGTCCCACTGCTGGGTGACCATTGGCATGACTCAACCAGGCACCTCAGAGGGATGCAGCCAACGCACAGATGCTGGGACGCATCCCCTGGCCTCTGCCAAGCACAGTGTAAACCAGCAGGAATTGGTGGTTTGGCATGGAAAATAAGGGAATCCACTTTTTTCTCATATGAGGGACAGCTATTTGCTAAAGACTGAACTGCAGCATGCCACCAGGCAGCAGAGCTGTAGCATGGGTCTATCACAGAAACATGAAACCAGGAGTCTCCTGAGATAAGGAGAAAGAGAAGAACTCCCCAGAAGACACGGGAGGAGAAGGAGCAGGATATGAGAGTTTATTTTTGGCTATGACTAATATAGCATTCAAAATAAGTGCTTCACACCCAACTTGAAAGAGGAAGAAAAAAACTCCATTTATCTCTATTAACAACCTATTAATATAGTACTCTATTAATACAGTACTTCACTAACTACAGTTACTCTTTGACTACCACTGTGATTAAAAAGTATATAAAAAGGGCAGGGATTTTGCATTAGAACTTGAACAGCAGGGATGAAAGTCATCCTATTTTCACTGTATAAAGATTAGGAAGTCTATTGTAAAGTAATCATTTCATTTCAATTATAATTCCTGAAGAAAGCAGCCCCCTATGAATGTCTCAAAAACACAGCTTTTTAACTTCAAGCATTAAAATCCCAAGAATACTATTTTTGCAAACCTAAGAGAGACAATGTGAAACAGTCAAAGACTCTCCTCTCAGTATGGCAGCTACTTTCTTTCCATTTACTCACAGGAAGCTTTCTTCAGTGGAAAAACTGGAAATAGTTTGGAATTTTATCCAGAACTGTGCTACAACTGGACACACCGTTTCCCTTGCTTCCTTCTCATTTCCTTCTTTTTTTCTTCTGTTCTAAAACTACAACTAATAAAATTAATTTAGAATTAGGAAGGTAAAACCATGACAATTATAAGAATTTTCTACTTTGAGAAACTCAGAACGAGAAATTCCCTTTCTGTTCACTGTAAAAGCTTAAAATCAGTTTTAAATCTAATGTAAACTACAATTTAAATACTGAACTGAATTAGTTGACAATCTTGACTTAGATTTGCTGGATTCTTAGTTTGTGATAATGTTCAGTTTGGGCTTTTTGGATCAATTCAAGAAAGAAGAACCTTCAAAATACAGAAGATACTCGTGGATTAAATAATTCCTACCAAGGCAATACATCTGTAGATGCTAGTCCCTAAATATGTGGAGCAAAAGTAAATGTAGACCACCAATTTTCTTGTTAGTTGCTTGGCATTCCACTTCTAGAAACTTCAGAGGGAAAAAATAAAAATAAAACCTACCAGAGCTCCCTCCCTTGTCTTACAGGGTGAACCAGAGTTATCTCTGAACTCAGCCCTTCCATTGTACGATGCCAAATGGACTGTGAAATTGTTTACCTTAATGGACAGTGCTACTTTCTCTTGGAAACAGAATGAAATTTATGGAGTAATTTGAAGCAAAACCACCAGATTTTTTTTCCCTTCCAGTGAAATTGCTTCTGTTCCTTCTCTGCTCACAGGGCCACTAACTCAGCTGAGAAGGTGAAACTCCAGCAGTCACATCTGCGCCTCGGTCAAACACACACAGCACCAACACCAAACCCTTGGCACTGGCGCCTGCTAATGTGGGCAACACATCCTGCTACATGGAACACTGGGAACAGCCTCTGGACTTTAACTTCTGCGTCAAGAATTGTCATTTTTCAGTGGCCACACAATTTTATATACTTAAATCTTCAGCCATTAAGATAAAATCTGAAGGAATGTAAACACAAAATGAAAAATAAGAACTGAAAAACACTATTTTCATCTCAACAGGACCAGACCCAAAATACTTCCAGTTTACTGACCTTCCTCAAGGATTATATATCAGTGGGCACCTATAGAAACATATGGAATAATCTCTTTTTTATTACTGTGTCTGGACAGCAGAAGTCATGCACTGGTTTAACCCAGAGCCTAGGAAGCACAAGCAGGTTATGACAGTGACAAATGGGGTTACAAGCCATCCAGACTTCAATCTCATTTGATATTTAGGTTATTATTAAAGTAACTCAAGGCCACAACAGAAGATAATTCAGAAACTGGATGAAACTCTGAAGCACAAGATCTAATATCCCTCCCAAAATTCTTAACATCAATAATGATAAATCTTCATGGCTTTCAAAAATCTGGTTTAAAATACAGGATACCTTCAAATTACTTTTTGCAAGTTATCAAGCTGACATCAGACAGCAATTTTATCAGCCCAGGGCTATAAATTAGTAAGTCTATTTCTACCAACAATGCCAAAAAGGCCACTGCCTTTACAAATTTCTTCAAATTTCTCATTGGAAATTCTGCCCGAAGTAATCCTGTGACACAGGAGTAGTATGTGGCGTGCGAGGAGGAGACCTCCATAAATCCAAGCACCTCCCTTGAATCTCAGGAAGTGCAGCAAATCTAAGTGCAAGGAGCTGCAGACCTGAGCACAGACTGCAAGAACTCCCTGAGAGCAGCCCTGTGGTGAAGGACTTGGGGGATTCTTATGGATGGACAGCTGGACATGAGCCAACAGTGTGTGCTCACAGCCCTGAAACCCAACCTCATCCTGGTCTGCATCCAAAGCAGCGTGGGCAGCAGGGTGAGGAAGGGGATTCTGCCCCTCTGCTCTGGTGAGACCCCACCTGCAGTGCTGTGTCCAGCTCTGGGGTCCCAGCACAAGAAGGACACGGACCTGTTGGAGTGAGGCCAGATGAGGGCCATGAAGATAATCAGAGAACTGGATCACCTCTCCTTTGAAGACAGGCTGAGGAAGCTGGGGTTGTTCAGCCTGGAGAAGAGAAGGCCCCAGGGAGAACTTCTAACAGCCTTTTACTACCTAAAGGGACCACAAAAGAGCTGGAGAAGGACTTCTCACAAGGGCATGTAGTGCTAGGACAAGGGGCAACGGCTTGCAGTGGAAAAAAAGCAGGTTTAGATTAGGTGTTATGAAGAAATTCTTTACTGTGAGGTTGGTGAAGACCTGGCACAGGTTACACAGACAAGCTGTGGATGCCCCATCCCTGCATGTGCTCCAGGGCCAGGCTGGATGGGGCCCTGAGCAACCTGATCTAGCGAATGCCATCCCAGCTCACAGCAGGGGGGGTGGAAATACAATCCTTCCCTTCCAACCCAAACCATTCTCTGATTCTATGATTCTAAAGCTGCAAGCTGTGGCATCTGCGCTCCTCTTTACTACATTTTACTGTCTGAGGAAATGAAAGAGGGAAAGAAACTTGAAATTGCTAAAACTGCTATAAATACCAGATGGACAAAATACGGCAAGCTGTAAAAATGAAGGGTAGAGAAAGAAAATGGGGAACACTCCAGGATAAAAGATTCTCAGATTCTCCATCTGCCCTGAATGTCCAACTCCATGGAAATAAAGGAACCCAGGAACCCCACAGCATGAAAAATAATGAAAATGGAGAGCAGATGATTTTCAGTATAATGTAAATGCCACAAACGATACTCTCTAGCTTCTGAATAAACAAGTTTGAATCCATGGAAAATTAGAAGGGAAGAGTTAAAGCTCTTCAGCTATTTATTCTCATAAAATTTATACAAACACTTTACAGAACATACCCAAGCAGTCCTACAAGCTTTGCTTTTAAATCCATCTTCCTTTCAAATTAAAAGGAAATAACATACTTTGATTTCAAATGCATTTAAATTAGCGTCTTAACCTGAAATCTGCTATGCAAGAAAATGCAAGACCTTATCTTGAAATCTTCAGGAATAAAAGCTCCTTTTTTGAGCTCACAAAACTCAAACATGATTTGGGGTGAAAGACAAGGAGAGAGAAATCTTATTTTTCTTTTTCTATAATCTCAGAAATGTAAAACTATAGTCATGTTTTGCCAAGACTAACAATAAAACAAAGACCTTATAATGCATCTAAAATTGTGGCAAGGAAAAATACAGTGAACAAGAAGAGGTGAAGTTCATTCAAATCAGATGGCAGCATAACAGGAATGTTCACCAAACCTGGACATGGTGGGAGACACAGCTGACCCTCGATCACTTGGGGCTGACTGATTGATATGCATCATCCCTAAATCTCTCTTGGTGTGTCCAGATGGGTAAGAAATTCCTGGACAGTATTTCAGTTACTCCCATCATTTTTGTTAGAACATCAGCTCCACTGCACATACTGCCCATCCTGCCTCCACACCAGGGCTCAGCTGGGCACTGCTCCATGGAATGGGTACATTTTACCCAACTGATGTGATTTGGCTACAGCTCAATAAACTGAGATTAGCTAAAGCTGCACATCATGGAGCCTACAAGCACAAATCGAAAGGTTTCTAGGTCTGGCTTCCTAACGAAAAAGACAGATGTTAAGCAACAAAACTGGTGTCATTTCCCACCATTCTTGAAGTCAGTTTATATTTTATTTAAGGATACAACTAATCTACAACTATCCCTGCATGTCTAAAAGTTTGGTGTCTGGTGCAACCTGGTCTGATAGACTCATTGTGCATTCAGAGTAGAGAGAGAGCCATTTCCAGAGGGCAAACCATCCTCAGAAGAGCCTGTTACAGAGGAAGCTCAAGGGATTGGACACAACAGGCAATTTCTCGACAAATGACATCAGGTGAACGTGTTCTACACCATCGGACTAGCAAAACACAGTGTCAATAAGTGTATCAAATACCTAATCCAGACTAGGCTGCAAATAAACTTCTCCTTGATGCACTCTGGCTCCCACAGCTTGGCCCCTCCGACCCCATGGGGCTAAGATCAAGCCTGTACTTCACACAGATGCTAATACCACGTATTAGAAGTTTACGGGGGATAAAACCAAAGTGTGCTGACACTTATCCTCATACCACTGTGAAGAAGTTTCCTAGTAAATATGACTATTTCAAGAAATATCTAATACGAAAGAATACATCTGCTGATTAATAATCAAAACCCTCATTACAAGCTTCACAAGTCACCTTTTCAGTTCAATGTTATCTTTGCAACTATGTCTGCTTTCCCTTTGCAATCATTACATTTCACAGCCATCACAGAAAGCAGTTTATTTCTACACATAACTTAGGGAAATCACCAGTTTGTGAAACAGGAAGTCCTCACACTTGGCATTGCTCTCACATCATAAAGTAAGTGAACACATGCCATTTTATAAACACATTTTATTAGCTTGGCTAAAATAGTTGGACTGCAGTGCTGACATTAAAATTGCTTGAAATTAATTTTAGAAGTATCTCTCTTCATTTGTTTGAAAGTTTACCCTATTATTAAGCATTTCTTCACTAAGCCTTTTATGCCACATACCTGCCTACAACTCAACCTTTTCCTACAGTTCAGCTTAAATTAATAAGACGTTCAAGAACTGCATTGCTGAAAACAATTTTAAAATGTTTGAAAAAAAGTTAAAATAATTTCTATGAAAGGTCATAGCATTTCCATGTTCACACTGGAAAAGTGGTCAGAAGCAGCAGGCAGGTATATAGATGTAACCAAAGTTTCTGAAAAGCTCGGTCCAGGTTGCTGCTGCCCAGTGTGGAGCCCAGTCAAAAAAGGAGGATAAGGGAGGGTATCCCATGCTCACGAAGTGAGCAAATTGTGCTCAGCAAAAGGCAATGTAAGGAGTTGCCAGCCAAGAAGAAAGTTCTACAAGGGGTAAAACCAGCCTCAAGTTGGCCTTCCCACCCAACCAGGAGCATGCAGGGATGTATCAATGGGATGTGGCAGTAGGATCCAGGTGCCAGTAGAATCCAGGATTGGAGGTGCTAGCATGGCTGCCAGCTGAGCCTGCAGTGCTGGATCTGCATGGAGGCACCATGCTTAGCATCTGCAACAGGCTGTCCTCTAAAAAAACAAAACCATGAAGTGGGTGGAACTCTCTTTCAGCTGGAAGACAGCCACAGTCATAGTTTTGGTAGTCAAGTGGATCGAACAGTGGCCAAATCAAAGCTTTACTTCAAACACAACTCAGTATGGTTTTCCATAGTCCTTGCAGCATAATTTAGGGGATTTGGACTGGATAAATGGACAAGGTGAAGTAACTGTCTGGACTGCTGGACACAAATAACAGAGGTCTGTAGTTCCAAGTGTTCTGGCTCATCACAAATCCATGGGTTCATTGTGACAAGGGATCCTAAAAGGTCAGGAGTAGAACTGTTGCTGTTCAGCCACAACTTGGATGGGGGATAAAAACCAGCCCCACCCAATTCACAAATGACACCAGTTTAGAAGGAACAATGGATATTGTGGAGGGCAGGGCTTCTCTTCAGAGGCACTGCAGTAAGATGGAAGATTAACTGACATGAAAGCAATTGACAAGATCCACCCAAAACTGCAATGAATAAAATCCTGTACTGGGATTTGCTGTTCATCTGCTGGAGCCCAATGGGAGCAGGTCAGAGGAAAATCTCATGGTGATTCTGGCAGGTAACACAGAACAAGCCAGCAGTGTCTCCATGCAGTGATGATGGAAGAGCAGGCCCAGTTTTAGACTTCCCAGTGCCAGTGCCCCTAATGACAAACTGATGTCTCGCCAGTAAGACTGTCAGAGGACCCAAGCATGCAGTGGAGGAGAAGAAGATAAGGGAACTGTTGTCTGTATAGATTGGGAAGAAAAGGCTAGCAGTGGCAGAGGGAAATCTCATTGCAGTCTTCCCACCTAAAGAGAGGCT
Organism: Geospiza fortis; assembly: GCF_000277835.1. NCBI lineage: Eukaryota > Metazoa > Chordata > Aves > Passeriformes > Thraupidae > Geospiza > Geospiza fortis. The sequence goes on from NW_005054302.1 coordinate 11,119,075, forward strand.
GCAGAAAAGACAAAGCAGCCTTTTCCTCTCCAACAGAGAGGAAACTGTCATGAGTGGCAGCAAAACAAAGCTCTGTTGGAAGTAAGTGAAAACTCGTTGCCAGAAGGGTGGTTAAGCACTGGAACAGCCTGCCCAGAGACATTTGCTCAACCAATTTGGACAAGGCCTCCCTGGAGTAACTGGACCCAGCATTGAGGTTAGATGAAGCTGGAGCAAGAGGACCTCCTAATCTAAAAGGTCCTGCCATTTTTCTGATGTACTTTGAAATACAGATCGTTGTATTTTCTGAAAAAATCAGGTCATAAAATTTCTGTGTATTTTCTGTTTTAATTTCTTCATGCCTCTGTTTCCCATCTGCAATGTGTTATTAGCATTATTACCAAGGATGAAGTCCAAGTCCAGATTCAGATTCTTAACTGTAGGTGTCTTGACGTGAGCCAAACACCTACACTCCCCTCACGCTCAATGAACACCCAAAAAAATCATTTCCCTTCCACACTGTCATTTTTGCCATTTAAGGTTCCTCAGCATATTACCTGAGGCATCCTCAAGGGACTGACAGATATGACAGAAATTATGCATGGATTGATACCCCTCTGCAGTTCAAGCAGGAGATTGGGTAGGCAATGCTGGGACACATGAAATGGCCTCACCAGCCCTTCAGCTGGAAAAATGCAGGCTCACGCTCAGAAATGCCTGACATCATGCCCATTAGTCTCCACTTTCAAGTCTCAACTCTACCTGAATCCTGATCATGATTTCCACAGCCAGGCAGAGTCGTCTTGAAAAAAACAATTAAGATATAAGATACAGTAGGGAGTGAAGAGCCTCACGGGAATTTGAGTTAAATACAATTGAATTGATCTTGTTTAAAAATATGTTAAAAAATAGTGAATAGGGCTACAATAAATAAAAGACAAAGGAAAAGCAAAGTAATGAACAGTCCCCAAAATACTGTGCTTTGAATAATAAAGACCATGCAAGAATACTCCTGCTACCACTAATGACTCTTTAATTAAAGAGTACCTGATAATGCAGAGAGTGGACAGACTAGATTCACACAGGTATTTCCCTAACTTGCAAGTTTTCTGACTTTCTCACCTTAATCCTATTATTTTAATGCACTTTCAGTGTGCAGTGTTCCAGGCACAGTCATGAGTATATGAATACTAAAGGGTGAAGTTTTCAAAGACACTCAATGTTGGATTAACATTTCTCTCCCTGAAGACCAGGGTAATTTCTTTATCCTTCTGACATCTTCCTCCCCCTCCTCCCCTTCCCAGCTTAAGATTTATAATGTAATTTTATACAGCCTTACTTTTTCTTCTTGAAATCATTCTTGCTGCTTTATGAATTACACCCGTAATATCATGTTCTGAATACCTATTTTAAGGAGTTTCTTTTGTCCTAATAGTTCATACAGAAAGTAGGCTGAGGCTCACAACACTCCAGTAAAAACCACATTCAGTTTCTCCATTAAGGAAAGAGT
>NW_005054302.1:11120626-11126338 GCF_000277835.1 Geospiza fortis
GTGAATCTTTTGCATAAGCACTTAACCTAAAATATAAACTAGCACATGGCTGTGAAATAAAGCCATTATTTTACAACACCAATATTGTTTTCTACCAAATGCCCTAAAATGAAGGGTTTCTTCAGGGTACAAAATAAAAGCACTTAACCTTAAAATTATAATTTGCCAGCAATTAAATGTTTAAAAATATTATTTTATTTCCTATCATACTAAATAACACAAATTGACAACAGCTCTACATGGTGAAAGCATCCAGATGCATTTCCTGATGGTGAAGAATCAGCAATATAATGCAGCAAGAGACTGGTATTGTGCTCATTAGATCACTAAGCAGCAGTGCTTACAGAATATTTAACTACACTCTACAAAGATATTCAAATGTAGCTGTCAGAATGTGCTTGGAAAATTTCCACCTAACGCAAAAATGCAAAAGATGAGAAATTATCTCCCTTTAAGGGAAAAAGTTCAAGGTGAATGTTACCTGATTAGCTCGCTTTGTTTTTAATTAAATTCAATAAAAATCCCAAATACGGCATGCCATCTTTTATTAGCATTTCTGCAGAAATAAGAACTATGCTTATAATTTAAGAAAATTTAGTCAGAATTAATGAAATATCAAAGAATAATAACACAGCAGATGAAGGACTTAAGTTCAAAACATGACACTGAAGGGAGAAAATTTAGTATCTCCTAGAGAGATTTATAAAAACCCCTACGAATATTAGTGCTACGCAATTTGCATACATTTGTTGTATACTCTATATGTACTGCATGCTGTAGAAACAGCAATTTCTTTAAAAGTGCTTAAAGTATTTTAAGGGGGAAAATGCTCACCTAAGAGCACCATGACACCAGAAAATGGTTCCTTACTCTCCTTTGTGTCTCAACTGTTTTTTGCTTTTTTTTTTTTTAATCTCTTGCCATATGGCACAAAGGTTTATTTATTTGTAATATGAATTTGCCAAGAAATGGCCTGAGCAGAATTTGCCTGTGAAGTCACTCCAGTTCCAGCATTCACATTAGCCTACCACCCAACCAAGCACACCCTTCCAGTAGAGAAGGCAGATCTGCTTTAGCATGGAAAATGGGCAGCATTGCCCCATTCATCCTGGACATTAACAATGAGGATTAGCCTGGGGAGCTTTGTATCTCTGTTGCTCTGCTGAGCTTTTAGGGTATAAACACAGAAGTAGCTGTCTTCTTTCAACAATACAGAAATGAACACTATAAATATTCCATACAAATCTGTATTTCCACATAAAGGGAATTTTAATTAGTTTAAAATATTCTTTTAATCTCAAAATATGTATTCGCTGAGAAGGCATATTCCCAGTCGAAAGAACATTCCATGGCAGAGCCTTCTAGCATTAGGACAAAAAAGGAAACCTCCAGGTATCTCATGAGTAGCAATAATACAGAAAGACTCACTTCATAGTTAGCAAGAATTAAAGCCCACTTAATCAAAAAACACTGGCAAATCTGTGGCTTACCAGAAAGCTCTAACGGGTATTAATTGATGTCATCCGTACACAAGGAAGGATCCATTTGTGACCCAAATGTCAAGAAAATCAGCATAATTACACACTTTATAGTGCTGGTGATTTTTTTCATTAAACTAGGAGTTCAAAGTGTGACTAGAGTTTCATCATTTGATTAGGTTTATCTCATGGAGAGCATTTCCTTCCAGCTAAATCCAGAGAGCAATACCAAGAGCTAAAGATGTATGTGCCCACTGTTAAACATACAAAGGACAATGAAAGTTGAAATACAGCATCTTTCAAGTTAAGGAACTGGCAGTCAACCAAAAGGTAGCAAAAAGCTACAGAATGATACTACATTGCTGGAATATAAGAAATAACCAGCTCAAACAAGGAGAACGGGACTCTTAAAGGATTAAGGAGACCATCAGGAGAAACATTAGGAAACCCCACCCCATGCCTGCTCAAGGAATGAGACAGTGATAGCCTTCAAAAAAATGTGGTATTTGAATCGAAACATAAACATGCCTCAAGCTAAGAAGTTATGAAAAATGTTCTCAGTAAGTTTTTCTGTGAGACAAATCCATCACTCCCATGAAGCACAAAACAGATTGTATTTGGGAGACAGAGAACTGTATTTCCTCATGGTGCAAGTAATTTGGGAGGCACTGGGGTGCTTACTTAGGGAATGACTAATTAGGTATGAAGACAATGGGGGAAAAAAAAGAAGGGGCCTCCTAATGTGGTAAAAATATAATTATTTTTAAAAATGCATGAACTGCAGCTCAAACATGGTCTTAGGGACGGACTAGGCACACATCAGGATGCAGCTTAAGCTCTCTGAGGCAGCTGAGTGTTAAAAAGGTTTATCTGTCACCATGCCAGACACTGGGACACCACTGAAGTAATGAAGAGGCTGAGGAAGAAGGGACCAAAGTGGCAAAAAGGAAACCCTCCTTTATCAGCCCAGCATGCACTGGGTGAAAGGGGGGCAGTGTCCGGGCATGAAGTCAGCCCCAAGATGGATGATGAGAAGCGAGAATGCTTCCTGTGACAGGGAGAGGAGAAGCACTCTGCATACTAGCTGTGTCCAAAAATATTTGTAAGAAAAAGTAGCACGAATTTCTACCTGCTCTCCAAGCACAGCCACAGATCCCTGCACTAATAAAAATCTTTCAGAATAAATGTCCCCACACTTGGGACATTTAAAATGAGGGCCTAAGGTCATAATGCAAGGGGTCAGGAAGATCATTAAATAACCTGCAAGGTCAAAGTAATTATGACTGAAACTTATCACTTCATCATGTACTCAAAAATCTCAGGAACTGAATTGTTGCTATTAAAAAATACACCATTCAGCAGGCTTCTATACTCCCACACATGTACTTATCCGATGCGCCACTACCCAAACAGAACAAAAATATATTTTAACAAATCTTGCACAAAGTCAAAACATAATTTCTTTTACAGACATGTTAGTCCACAAATCTGCTTTTTCATTCAGCTTATACTGCTAGCATCACTTATGGACATCTATTACAGAGATCTGCCAAATCCATAATTTGCTTCTTGACATTAAGTAATAAATACATAATGCAGACACACATTTGTCCTTTTCAAAATTCAGCCAAAATCCATTTCTTTAGATAAGAGCATGACCTGTCCAAGTCACCTTCCAAAATTCAGAAAATCTTCCTCCAGTGAGGCATGCACACCAATCTTCATATCCTGGCTCCTACTTGAAAGAGGAGCTATGTACATCCAAGCATTTGACATTAAAATAGGAATTTATGACAGCTTTGAGTGCCATTGGCATGTGAAAGTGCCATTCATAAAGCAGACACTCATGGCAGTGCACACTGTTCAGGCAGAACCAGAGGACATCAAGATCCATAATTAGAATTTTCACATGGAAAACCCCATTGCTGGCTGCTCCTAAGCCTGGAAAGTATTTCACTTTAATCTGTTCAACCTTACATGATATCTATTAGCCTGGGTTAAATCAGTGGTGAACTTTGTATTTTGCAAACAGTTACACTCAAATTGTCTTCTTAAATTTGCTTTTAACAAGGGACGTGGATGCCGAGACCAAAGCTCATATAAAGAAAGTATCTGGCTCTGTGTTGCTTAAAAGTGCTGCCTTTTGGTGGCTAATGTAGCTGGAAAAGGGTCTGTACTATACAACACTGACAAAACCTCCTGGATACCAGCCCTGCTGATTAGTGCTTCAATTTCATAGTCAAATGGAGGTCACTGCAGTAGGTGTTTTTCAAAGGAAATTATTAGGATGGAGAAGGATGTAGGGAGGATTTACTAGAGATGAAAACAAATGACACTACCCTTGCAATAAAAATTCTGAGTGCAGCAGGGAGGGAAAGATGTATCATCATTAGCTCATTTACCGGTTGTGAACTAGCAAGGGCTCATATCCATGAATCTTTTCATGCTGCATGCACAATTTTAAGAAGGCAGCAAGCTCTAGCACACACAAGTGAGATCGGACCGAGTGATCACACAAGTAATGCGCACCAGAGAGAAAAATAACACTAAAAGTTTTCTAGCTGGAATACTGCTGAAGTCTGTCATACTGCAAGCGGAGCAAGAGCCATGGCAGACACCTCTGAAAAAATGAGCTGTGCTCTTCTGGGGGAATTCTCACAATGGAAGAGGCAGAGCCTTCGCCAGCTACTGCCAGGCAAAATTAGAATCACAGGATCATAGAATGGCTCAGATCAGCAGGCACCTTAAAGATGTTTTATTTAACTAAAGACCTACTTCCAACTCTCCCACCATGGGCAGGTGTATTGAGTTTGCATGGCCAGGTTTTGGCAGCAGGGTGGGCTACAAGAGTGGCTTCTGTGAGACAGGGCCAGAAACTTCCCCCATGTCTAGCAGAGCCAGTGTCAGGCAATTCCAAGATGGATGTGCCACTGGCCAAGGCTGGGCCAGCTGGAAATGGTTGTAACAGCTCTGATAACATATTGAAGAAGATAGAAAAAATAAAAAGTACATTTTCTTGTTAGATTATGTGAATTGAAATACTGGCATTTACAACAAGGCAAAGCTGACTGTTAACGTCTGCCCCCATGCTCAGTGATGACTTCTCCTTAGGTATGAAGACTGTGCTGGTGAAGAGGAGAAGGACCCAGCAGGATGGACCACTGTTAGACTCGTTCACTGGATTTGAGTTCTGGAAATAGGTATTTGGACTTCTAGACAAATTTAAAAGCCTAAACCATACAAACAGAAGACTCTTCAACATTCAGAGGCTGCAAACTGACTGCAAGCACATCTTAATTCTCAGTGTTTTCTTATCTCCAGCTCGACTCGTCATCTACACGACTGGAGACGTAGACTGAAACACTGCTTCCATAATAAAGGGCTGTAAAGCTAATCCCTTTCCAAAACACTCAGACAGGTATTTAAATCCCACTGGCTTCATTGGGTTAAAAGCACTCAGCTAAATAGGAGGCCAGTGCTGATGGCAGAGAATAAAAATACATGACGGGCAGACAGGATGAGAGGACATACCAGGGTAAGCGCAAATTTGCTAGAGAAGGCTTTGGAAGAAAATAAAAGACGGAAGTAAAAAATGGGAGAAAGCTTTCTACTTAATTGAAGATTAAGAAAAAGTAGAAATAGGAAGTGCCACTCAACTGAAGGTACGACAGGTTGACAGAAGAAGGCAGGAGATTACTTATAGTTTTAAACAATAAATTAATTCCTTTTAATCTTTTCATACATATTGTAAACCAGATCTCTCTATCCCATGAAAATTACCTTTTGAAGGCTGGGTAAATACATTAACTAATCCTAAAATCCCAAACATCCCAAATTCTTTCTAATTTTTTGTGAAAGCAAAAGCAAAGAAGGGAAGAGCACTATAAACAGTTCTGACCTTCAGACAGCCTGGCTTTCTCTTTAATTATTCAAAAAAAGAAACACTGCTTCAAGAGCTGAAAAAAAAAGGTCATTTACATGGAAATGGCTATATGCCTCATTTGCAGTGACCAGGAGGATACACCTTCAACATCCACAATATTACACAAAACCAAAAAAGCAGACAAGTGGTACCAGCAATTCTCACTTTTTTTCCCTGAAAACAGTTTAAAAGCAGTCCAAAGCATCTAGCAAGACACAGGATTAAAAGGAATTTTAATGATGGCTCTGAACTTAGTACTGAGAGTTACTGAATTGCTACTATTCCTTCATGTGCTCATTTCCAAATACTGTA
>NW_005054302.1:11126348-11140040 GCF_000277835.1 Geospiza fortis
GCTGGCATCTTGTGCCCCAGGTAAAATAGCAGCACCCTGCACCAGCATGGGGGCACACCCAATGGGTGCTTGCACGCCAATTTCAGACATCATGGAGGAACCACGGCCACCCTCAAGGCCCATCACTGCCACAGGCTGAGCCCACAGGGCTGGGGGGGCATGGCACAACCCAACTCCATGCTGATGGAAAGCGACCTTGCCACCACCACCACAACACATCATTTGAATTGCATCATTTCATTTTCAAAGACTGATTTTTTCAGAGCAGAATATTCCAATGAATAATACAAATAGACCACATTATTTTCTTCTGCTCACTCTATATACAGATATACAAGAATTTTGATTACAGCCTAAACAGTTCCTATTTCACCCTAATATCAAGGGTACAACCCATCATGCTCAGCAATATGGAAATCTCAGTTAACAACAAAATAGAAATGTTAATTCATCTAGGAGCTGCTTCATGAGAACAGAGATATCCATCTACTGCTTACTGCCCCGTGCTCATTCAAGAGAGAAACCACATCTAAATAAATAACTAGAGATGAAAATGCCAATGCCTCCCAGAGTAAAGAGATCTAAAGGCAAATTGCAGGAAGCCTACAGGATACAAATACTGCATTAAGGAGAAACGTGGTCTGGAGGATTTTGTGTTGAAGTTTCAGGACAATAAAACTCAAATTCAGCAGCTGCTGTCATGCTATAACAACTGGCAAGACAAATACTTTTCTTTATACATTTCTTTTTCATTTGTGGCACTATACATTTTGTTGCCATGACAACTAAATGTTTTCTGCCCATCTGTCTGGTGACAGAATAGACGCATACATCTGTTCACAGATCTTGTTTTTAAAAGACAGATAATATTTTCCCAACTTCTGTATGTTTTTAAGGCTCTCTTTAGTAAGGAGCAGAATATTGCAGTTTCTCTAAAACAGTGGACCATAAATCACACCACTCAGGCAGTATGTTGCCCAGGAGACACTCTTAACATCACTCATTGCCAGCACAAATGAAAAAGTCAAAACGGAGGCTGCTGACAAGGACCAGGGAACATTGCTTTCAGCATGCCTTTTTCTGAGTTGTATTTGCTTATCACCATTAGCAATATTACTACCAAGAGACTAACTTCCTTTCTGGCTGATTAGAAACACAAAGCCATTTTCACACAAAAAAGACAATATATGAATGATTAGGGATAGGGTAATCTTTTTTTATTGCCATGTAGTCTAATAACTCTCTAAAGTCTTTGTAACATTTTCTATTCCAAAGATTCCATATCTTTTATAATTCAATAAATAATTAAATAAATAAACTTCAGTGACATCAAGCAACTCAACCAAGGCTGTAGAATGAATAATATTTGTGTTTGCCTAAACCTTAGGTACCTCCCTTAAATAAAAAAAAATATTTCTTGCATTAACTAGACCTGTTCATACAGATGCCAGGCTGTGACACTGGCAAATGAAATCATTCCCAATCACTATAGATTCCTGAAATCTTTAGGAAGATTTCCAGTCCAGCTCCAATTAGTAAAAAATGGAAGAAACCTACCCAACTGATTCTGCAGTTAAAGCCAGTGCAAGCCAGAGACAACAGGGGTTTGATTGGGAATTGCTTGGAATTTAGATTGTACTGGGAAGAGAAGATAAAACCATAAAAAGTCAGGAAAAACAGAGAAGGTCAAGCATCACGTGAAAGGAAGGAGAGGTCTGCAACTCTGCTTTTGGGGTAAAAGTCATAAGTTTAACCAAACTGGGAGGAATATGAGATGGCAGAGCACACTTCCCTAAAACAACTACTACCCTCTATGCCACACAACACAGCAAATGTTTTGGCAAGGCAGTGAAGCCATGGTAGACACATCTTCCTTCAGCACATTTTTGAGCCAAAACACCATGAGCTGCAGGAAGCATTAATCTGTTTCCTCAGCTTCTGCATGCTGCCTCAAACTTCCTTGCCCCAAACCCAAAAATGGGAATTAGTAGCTCAGATTCATTTCTGTCACTTCTGGTGAGCCTCATACTGGATTTAAAATGAGGACACCGTGGCAGTGCTCCTTATTGACATGGAAAATACTCTTAGCAGGCAAGTTAGCTAGCAGCTGCCAGAACTATTTATTTAGGCAAATCGAGAGAATCTTCAAATAAGTTTCTGCTGCACTTTGTTTTCATCTACAGCTTTCCCCCTTGCTATGCTTACACTGCACCCATGGTATGGACACAAAACCTGCACGTTTCTGGCATGCTTTGCTCTCTGCTGTCCTGCAGCTGAGTACACTGGGTTGGAGGTGCTCCTGCTTTCTGGGGGATAATATGGCACAAAAATCCTGGTTCTGGATAATAGCAGAGCCCCATCTTAGCATGTTCCCTCAATAAATTATGTATGGTACCACTAGAAGGTATTACTTGTATCAGGAATACTGAAGTGGCCTCCTCCCATGGTACCTGAAAACCAGAACCATAACTCCAAAAAATTCTGACTCCACCAAAATGGTCTCCCATTATGGGTTAAAAGGAATGCTTTCCCAAGGCAAAAGTGCAACAGCTCTATCCGCCTATGGCTATCAGCTCCACAACTGGGAAGAATGGCTAAAACATTACTGTAGCTTAATTTTTTTTTTTATGCATTAAAAATGATGCATCATAGGACTACTTGCAACACGAAATCACAGCCAGCCTCTTGGCCAGGTCAAAAAGCACACAGCAATTATGGCATCCAGGGAGCAACAGTAAGGGTTTGTCTCAATTCATCCTCAAATTTATTTAGCATTTTGTTTCCACCTACTGCACTGCAGTGAGCCAGGATTTGAAGCACCCCTGGAAGGCCGAAAGGAATGACTGAGCAACCCGAGCACATAGCTGTTGTGTATTTCCAGTGCAGTCAGTGTAACATTTCCATCGTTAATTATTTGGAATAAATGTACTGGCTTAAATAGGTCACTGGGATTCTACAGTTCTCCTGGGAAATCAAACTGGAAAGAAGTGACTCCTGAAGGGACTTCTCTTTTAACACCCTCCAAATACCAAGTGACTGCATTACCCAGTTGTTGCATTGCATTTTGAAACATGTTTCCATCAAAATCACTCACAGCATTTTAAAGCCATTAATCATGCAAGCATCCCAACTGGCACAAAACTGCCTTTGACAATGTGATGATCATTAGACTTATTGTACAGACAGGTAAAGCGAGGCATGAAAAGGTTAGTTATACTGCCAGAGGGAGTCTGTCTCTCTCTGTGACATGTAGTAAGCAGCTTCAGCCATCTGATAGTTGTTCTGACTTGCGATTTCAGCTCGAGGCCCAGGGACCCACATCATAACCACCATGTACCAAATGAGCACCCTAATCAGCTAACACACCAAACCCCCACGTGAGCACACATCTTGCTTGCTCCATCCCAACTGGTTCTTCCACACCAAAGCCAGGACAAAGCAGTAGCTCTTACACGTGTTATTTCCAAGCCATTCCTCCATCCTGCTAAATTCACTTCCAGTTTAGCAGGTCAACTCCTCCACCAAGCAACTTCTACAAAACAGGAAATTAAAAATTTCCCATATTGACAAGTAAACGTCTACTATGTCTCAGTAAGAATTGCAATGACATGAATTACACCACAGCAGCTATGTGCATAGATGTTCATAAATCCACAGGGCCACAAGCATCAAAAGGGCCATGCAATACTTTGCACCTGATCTCCACCTCTGGGTCCACCCAAATGGCTTGTGTTTGCAAGACCTGGAAATGCAACCAAGGAGCTGATCCCCCCACTCTTTTCCTCAAAAAATGAGTTCTTCCCTCATGGCTTTCTTGAGCTGGTTCACCAGTGGCTGGGGGAAAAATCAGAGCCACTGAGGGAAGGCAGTAGGAAACAGCACTCAGCTCCAGGAATGGGCTTCCCCTGTTGCTTTCAGAACAGATAAATGCCAGGTATAAAGGGAGTGGAAATCACAATCTTTTTTAATTGAAAACATGGGATTCTTCAGAAGCAATTCAAGTTGCAAAAGCTTGCTGTTATAGTTTGCTTGGCTGGGGGATTTTTGTGTGTACATCAAACTTAGGAACCCTGCCAGTAAGTTTGTCTCTCCTAGATCCAGGTGACCAGGGAAAGGGGATCCATGGCCCCTTCACCAGAGGTTCTCATACCCTCCTGGGACTTGCCAGCAAAGTCCAAACCCTCTTGTTGAAGTGGACTGGATTATGATTGACAGTGTGACCACACAGTTACTTCTGACCACATTCAATGTCTAGATAGAGCTTCCAACTGTTATCAGATGAGTTTTAATTTGTGGGTACAGAGAAAGAAAAACAGATTTTCTGAAAATTAGCTGGATTTTATCTTTGCCAGCAACAGATTAATGCTCATTATCAAAGATTAAGCAATTAAAGGAAATCCCCATGAAAGAGCAGCATATGCAAAAAGTTTTAAACACTGGTATGTTTACACAAAGACAACAAGAACCCTTCTGTGCTCCTAACAATATAGGAGTAGAGCACTTTGCAATGCAGCAATGGCTAGAGCCAGCAACATCCACCAGCTGAATGGCTTTTTCCACTTCCACCATCAACAAATTCAATCTTCACAGTTGAGAAAATTCCAACATTATTTAGGTATTACCTTCATTTTTAGAGAGAAGCTGCTACAGGTTTTGACAATGAACTCATGGAGGGACAAACTTTAGAATCAGCAGTTATAAATTCATTAGGTCACATTTATGAAACAGATTTTGCTATTTACCCTTTAGCCAGCACATCTAAATGCCAGTCCTGGCCCTGTCTCATAAACAGCTCCCATCTCCTTTACCAACTATGGGCACAATCTTCCTTTTTTGATTATTTTGCTTGCCTCCAGCATGACATTCTGTACCTCAGAAGCAGCTTGCTGCCCACACTGAACTACTGCCCACACTGAATGTTCCAAAAAGGAAGATACCTCATTAAAGGCAGACCCACACTGGGTTGCAGAGGAGCCACACACTCACAAAAAGCGTCTCATCTCATTAACAAATGGCTGGGTGCAACTGCTCCTCACGGAGATGAAGACACACCACTAATTTGAGGTACAGAAGGCACGGAACAGGCTGCCCTATCCTGGTACTGTGGGAGTGAAAATAGCACATTAAATGTTTGTTATGTTTCCAATGGAAGCTGTTTCCAATGGAGCTGTATTGAGCTCACAGGGGCTCAATCTGCTGTTTTCAGGATTTCCTCAAAGAGAAGAATAAGGCAAGTGTCTCTAAAGGGCAGTGCTGGGAGAGGGTAAAGTGAGGGAGGCTGCTCCATACTGGGAAGTCTTCCCCATACTGGGAAGGCCCCCACAGCCACTCAGAGTACTCAGTGCCACCCAGAAGAATCAGCCCCAAAGGCCAGCTGAGGTTTCTATCCAGCTGCCAGTCCTGCGGGCAGCCCAGGGACTCTGGTTATCCCTGGATTGACCCTCACTGCTGGTACTTGTAGCTATTCCCTGCTCTTTCCCCCACAGCAAAACAGAAGGTTATCACCCCACCTGCATTAATAATTGATGATAGCTCATGCTACAACCTGCCATAATCAAAGAGTTCCTGTTAAATGAGAATTATAGCACAGTAAAAAAACAAAACAAACTAACATATCCAGTGGAAGTAGAGCAAAGCAAACCAAACCAGTTCATCCTTACAAACTATCTCAAAAAAAACCCCAACCCTTTTTAAAAAGGTTGGTAAAATCCAACCCTTTTAAAACCAGCTTCAAGATCCTGTACAGTGTAAGAAGCATGGACTCACACGGAACAGCAGGCTGTGACACAGAAGAATCTGTCTCATCCACCCGTATTTGCTGTGGCTAACTACAGCTTCATCACAGAGGTGCTGAACACCTGAAGTTCCCATGGCTTTTAATGAATTTGTGCATTGTCATTCCCCCACTCCCAAAAAAAGAGAAAAACATCTCAAACTATTAACTTATCTACACCTTTCAGTAAAATGGAAACTACATAGGCATTGTACATCAAAGAGTTTCCTTCATTAAAATGTGGAAAATAATTTTTGTACTTTAGATGAAAGGTGTTCTGGAACTGTGAAGTATTCTGGCAAATTTAATTAAATCCCATAGTTATTCTCTTGCAAAAATAAAGTTTTTGGGCAAAAAAAATTAACTGATTCACAGTACCAGTTTGTTTCCTTCTTTTTGCCAAATCTTTACCCTATAGAATGAACCACTGAAGCAAAGCCATTTTTAATGACATATACATAAAGTTACATTTCCAGAACACAAATTCTCAGTAAAATTCTCAAATGAAGATGAAAAATTCCCAAATAAAGATGCAAATAATTCATTATAGGCTGCCAAGATGTAAAATCAGAAATTCATTTGCTATGCATATTTTAGCAAAACTGCAAAACTAAAAGCTTCAGCTGTGAACGATAGGCAGACCTTGCCATCACAGTGGAAGCAGAGAGCTGTTGAAACCACACACAATGAGATTACTCTCACCTTTCTGGTCTATCACCTTGAAGAATTGTTGCTCATGTACAGTGAGCACAATTTGCTCAACTCCAAGATTGTCATCAAAGTAATTGAAAACATTTCCTAAGAGAAGTAGCTTCAGGCTGCCTCCCTCTGAAGGAGGGTTGCAGTAACCAGGCTGTCTCCAGTGGGTAACAGCTGCAAAGCTGAGACATCTAAGAGCAAAAAGGTCACAAATGTATCTCAATGGAGGAGTGGGTAAGTGCCACAGCATGTCCTGATATTCCCAGTCGTTTAGGTGGGATGTACTGGCACATACCACAGCTGTCTGCACAGAGGAAACAAAGCACAGTCCTGCACCTTGGTACACTTCTCGCTCTGATGGAACACTGCAGCAACACTCGGGACAAACTGCTTACCACAACTGAATGGATCCAGCCCTTTTGTTCACCACACACAAAATGAGCAGGTCAATGCCAGCAACTTCACTCTGAGATACACAGAGATGTATTAGTGCAAACACCTAATGCAAACCAACTGCAATGGAAACCCCCCTCCCCACATGCATTCTGGTTTTCTCTCAGTTATTTCTTACTGGCAACACTTCAATGCTAATAAGACACCATAAGTGTATAAAATGCAATAAAGATGTTTACATTAAACAGCAGACTACAGATTGAAATAATCTGTTCCATGAGCTACAGAAGCTCATTTCCAAACATCTATTTTCAGGTAAACATGTATATGCTAATTCAATGCGATCTGAGAGTGGAAGGGCTATTTAATTTTATGTTATTTTTACCTTGTTGGCAAACACCTAACAAGTTCCAAGACTTGAACACTGAAATTAGCCAAACAGCCTTACAATATGACACAATTTTTAGCAATGAAAGCTTGGAAAAGCTTTCCAAGCAACTGACTGATTAACCATTACTTGTAGTCCTTGAACTGCAAACAGCTTTATAAAAAGTACCCTTTAATCCAGCTTCCAAGGTAAATCCTTGAGCCTACCTACATATTAAAGCAGGGGAAGAGATCCGTGATCAGCTCAGTGTTATCACTCCAAACCAGCTCTACAAATTCCTGATTAACTCTGTCCAGTTCTACTGTTCCCCAAAAAGTCACACAACCTGCTGCAAGGTCAGACAGCAAAACATGTCCTCAGTTTTACTGGCCAGTGGAGATTTCTCTCTCCTGGACTTGTTACAGCAAAGGATTAGGCAGTGCAACAAAATGGCTCCATGTAATCTTAGACATTGTCCAAACATCCTCCTCTGTATACCCCTGGAAGAGCATATTGCCCTCCATATGCTTGTAAGCTCGCATTTCTGCATGAACGACATCGCTTCTCAGGGCCCTTGGCTTCCACTGGCGCTTTGGAACAGCTAAAGTGGATTTTTGTTCAGTTTCCACTGATATATCATGAACTGCTGCTCATGGTTTGAAGTGATGCCAGGATAAAGCTGGTGCTCATGTGCTCAGACTGAACACTAGACACTGGAAGTAAATTTTCCTCTAACATCATCAAACTCACTACCTTGTGGCTTGGTCCCCTTGCTGGCACCTTCGAGACAAGCTTTCTGCAGGAGCACCTGGGTATAATTTAATGGATGATGATGCATGAGCTAATGTAGAGGTCACTTCTGGGATTATACACTGAGAATAACAGAAGATATAATACAAAATGCTCTTGGAAACATCTCTCAAGGGTAATAGAGGTGGCAGGAGGAAATACAGACTACACATTTCTTTATTAATAAATAAACTACTCAGATATTGAGACAAAACTTCCTATCACCAGGAGCATCCTGAATTATAAAGATATTCTCTAAACATTTTCCAAAGAAGGGAAAGCATGCAAATTACAGCTAGCTATAAAAATTGTATGTTGTGAGCTGTTTTATGGGGTATAAAGCCTAGAGAGCTGAACAGCTTAAATAAAACACTTCTGAATGACTGGCCTCACTTCAGAAACTTTGCTAGTATGTCAGAATGATACTCAGAGCCTTTTAAAGTAAATATTTTCATAAACTGATGCATTGTTTTAGGGCTCATATTAGTAAAAAAAATTAAACAAATTTGCTCCAGTGAAACTGGAATAAAAGACAAGCCTTGTTCCTTACTAATTTACATCAAGAAATGATGGGGAAATTATAAAAACACAGACACAGAACTTGTATAAAAATTACTGGTTTTCCACCGCAACTAATTCTAAAGAAAAAGAAAAGTGTTAGCGATTGTTGTCCTAAAAGTAGAAATATTATATGAAGGAACATTTCCACTGCTAAAAGCTGCCAGAGATAACGCACAGAACAATAATAACACAGTACCACAGGCTCAGAAATAGCAGCTCTCAGGAATGCTTCATTCCTGCCTGACACAGATACAGGCTGACAGACCAGATTTTGGCCAGGACTGTGCTCTGTGATCCATCTGACACACTCCTTCTCCAAAGAGGCTGCTCAGGAGAGACACCAAGGACAGGCTGAGGGCTGATGATCTTGTCATGAGCGCCTGCTCCAAGTGTCTGCCCTGTGAGCTGCCCTCTTTTCCCAAGCCACCTCCCAGCAGCACCCACTGGCACTTCTCCTGTGGTATGGCCTGAAGTTACCTTGAAAACTGGGTTTAGAAGCTTGGGATAATAAAGAGGTTCCAAAATACTGTCTCTGGGTAATGAAATTAGCCTGCACTCTCCAGGAAGATTAATAACATCTGTAATACTAGTGCCTCCAAACTCTACAGTGAATTAAATTCTGCCAGTGAGTCCACCAAGATACACCCACTAGCTCCTACACGCCTCCATAAAATTAAACAACTGAGAGGGAGAAAAACATGTATCACAAATGATTTTCATTTTACTTTACTTTGTTTCAAGGAAACACTAGAAATGGTCCCACATAAATATTTATCAAACCACTCAAACTGTAGTAAATGAAAATATCCTTCAACCTGCATACAAAATAACTGAAAACTATTTTAAGAGACAGCAAGAAGATGCAAGGAGACTGAAGAAGAAAATTTATTCCTTTCTGCCAAATAGATAGAACAGTGCAGGCAGGTCTGGTGTATTGTAAACTATATCATCTGGCATTTCTAGTTTCCATTATGAGTCCTTTAAAGCCATGATTAGGGCTTTCCAGTACCAACTGCCTTCTCCAACCACAGTTTGTTAGGAATTTCAATCACTTTTGAGGTATCCAGATAGAAGATCAGAGCATTATCTTAGCACCATAAATAAACCCATGGAGTCTGTAATAATCTGAACTCTACCTCAATTTAACAGTACCTTTAAGTTTTCAGCACTGTGAAAGACAGGACTGGCTTGTTAATGTGAATTACAGGACTGAAACACCTAAAGATATTAAGTTAACAGAGTCATCTACAATTTGAATTCTTATCAGAGGTCCTCTACAGGGTTAGAAATTAGTGCCAGCTAACCCCTAAATATGAAGTTCCAATGAAAGGGGACTCAGGTTCCTGAACAACCCTAGGAAATAAAGTTAGCGAGTTTTGAAAACATTCCTAAGTTTGTGTTCATGGGCTTTGCAAGAACATTAAAGATCCTCTGAGTATTTCATTAACACCACTGTTTTATCTTCATGTTCAATTTCAGTGGGACTTAAGGTGTTTCTGTGCTTTCCTGAGAACAAGTAAAAAACTTGTTTCTTCAGTTTTCCCACCTGTGCAGTGGAGTTAGTAATTCCTTGCATGCCAGGATGCTGCTCCACCAACTCTGACAAACCCTACAGAATCCACTGATTTTGCCTCATCTCTCTGCTCCTCCAGAACTCACTTTGATCATTTCCTATTACCAGTATGTCCATGGGTAGTGCAAGGGTAAATACAGAAACTCTTTGTGTGCCAGACTGTTACATTAAGATGCAGAAACAGATGCCAGACTAAAAAGTGGAGGTAGAGTAAGAATGCAGTTTAGCTGAACTATAAATCATCAAAAAAGGAGGAGGATTCCAGCATTTAGGCCTGATCTCATCTAACTCAACCTTTCAAGAAGTCAGGAACTCCCACTAGTTGTTCAGATCGCCATTGCAGCCAGAAAAGAGGTTCTGATGGATGGTATTCAGTCTCCCAAGGTGGGTGATATCATAAACCCATATGCATTTGTTGGACCCACCACCAACTCCTGAAACAACAGAAATACACCACTTTTCCCTGGTATCAGCACTATGAGCTCATACCAGAGCTAAGAAAATCCAGTTTTTTAATAAGGCAGTGTAGGACCTCTGACAGAGACCATTTCCACAAGAGTAGTCATAACTATTAGAGCTAACCTGTGGTGGAAATGTGCATACTCTCATCCCACAAAATTTTTTTACTGCATCTCTGCTCATTTGTGTCACAACAATACGGAGATAAAAAAGTGCATTTTACACAATTTTCTTCTAAGAAACTGCAATTAGCAGACTGGCAAAGAGAGTGGAGATGCACACCAGGCAGGAAGCGGTACTAAAGATGAGGAAATGGTTCCAGCTTCTCTTTAGCATGAGAGCTGCACAAGAGGAAGGTTACTAGTCACTTCTGCAAGATCCAAATATAAGATACTGATCAATTTCTGTAGATAGAAAAGAGGGTCAGACGCTTTAACACTGTATTGTCAGAAAATGAAAAATTATAAACTATTATTTACAGTACTCTCACCTCTACACTATTAAATTTTTTTCCAATTTTTTTTCTAGAAGTGCACTTATGTGTGGGTTTCTGAATGAAAGATAATTCCCAGAAACTAGATTAAAACCATGAATCTGGCAGAGAGGAGTCATAACAAATTACCTTGTAGTAAGGCTGATAGTATATCTTCTTGTTCACAGTTAACAGGGATGGGCTATATCTGACCAAAGCAAGGCACTCAGTGTAGACCTCTACCTGAGCTACTCTCACAAGGACCTTTGCACATTTTTAGAGCATGATTCACCCAACTTATTTCATATTTTTACATTAGGGTGAAATGAATCATGTTTCTCAGTGACTTGTTTCCTTTTGTTGACTTGAAGAAGCTTGCAGTGACTAGTTCTCATTGTAGACGACCATATTTTATAACAGATTACATATCTGGATCCCAAAAAAATGAACATGACGGGGGGGGAAGGCAGTTTTCAACAGGAGACAGAAGGATCACATTACATGCTCCTCAGTGTAAGGTTTTTAAATGGCATGTTTCTGACATTTACATCAACAGTCAATTAATAAAAAAAGTTCCGTTTTTTTTAACCTCTAGAAAGTCTGAAACCAGATTTTTTAGTTATAAATCATGACTGACTTCAAAACCCATGAGAAATTTCATTTTCTATCTACGGTAGTGGGAAACCACAGATGGAGTTGAAAGGTCAGGAACTGCAGCAATCCACTTCAGGAGACTTTCTATTTATTTACAGATTTGTACTGGCTCTGACTCCTGGAAATCGAAAATAAATCCACTAAAGCAAATTTGGAAGTGATCACACGTCTATCTGGCAAATACTTGCTATGCTTCTGGTTACCACTGTGTATGAACTGGCATATTTAGCAGTGAATGCTGCAACAACAATACTCTTCAATCTACCAATTCTATATGACACGAGGCAAAGAGCAGCACTGTAGGAAGGCTCACCCCCATGGTACAACTCTTACCAAGCTACAACCGCACCCAGATTTGCACATTTACACTGTGCAGCAGGATCCATAAGGACCGATACAGAGAAGACTCCCAAGCTCCCTGACTGCAATCCACTGTTCTGACCTAAATGGAGAAAAGCCTGTTGTGAAAAGCCAAAAACTAGCTTGCTGGAGATAGATCATATAATCATTTAACTTTCAACTGAAAGATCACTGAGTCCAACCATTAACCCAGCATTGCAAAGTTGATCACTAAGCCATAGCCATGAGTCCAACATCCACACGTTTTTTGAACACTTTCAGAAATAGTGATTCCACCATATCCCTGGGCAGCCTGTTCCAAAGGCTCACAACTCTTTCCATGAATAAATTTTCCCTAACACCCAATCTAAACCTCTCCTGGCCACTTCTTCTTCTCCTGACACTTGTTACTTGGAGAACAGACTGACCCCCACCTCACTACAAGCTCCTTTCAGGCAGTTGTGGAGAGTGAGAAGATCTCCCCCGAGCCTCGTTTTTTCCAGATGCACCATTGTGCACTTATTTACATTTGTAGTGGAAGAAGACACCATGAGAACAAATGCACAGCTGCATGGTGCAGTGTGTATCCGTCATGAAGGCCTGCTTCTCTTCAACTCCTCAGTATCCATGTGCCTCAGGAAGCAAAAGCACAACTCACTCAACACACAGGGCAACACCACTAACATGTAATATTTCAGAAAAATAAAAACAATGCATTTGAGCAGAATTTTGCTGAAAGCACAGACTTGCTTGCAGTCCAGCCTGATCATGTATCAGGATGAATTTGGCCCAGTTTATATCCTAATGATTATAATGGATGCTGCAGTCATCTTTTCATTAAGGCAGCAGCCAAAAATATTGATTTGTTGTACTTCACACTCCTGCTTACCTTCACAAATTTCAGGAGAGACGGTACATAAGCCAACAGAGTTGGTCAGTTTAAAAGTGACAAATGAACTACACTGAAAGTAAATAAACAGCTATCTCTTTATAAATTAATTCAATATGTTACTTAAGCCCTTTTCTACAGCTAGAAAGCTGATTCATCATTCAGCAGCATTTAAGTTGCCACCAGTTCAATAGCAGAGTATTAATGTTGCATTTTATTTGACACAGAAGGTCAAATCCTGCATTCAGCTTACAACAGCATGACCTGGAATAACCCTGAAGCCCTGCCCTCCACATCACCCTGGCTGCAGCTCAGCACCCAAAGTGTTCTTCAAATTGCTTTCAAGAAGGCTTACATGACATTGAACATTTGCAGAAATCAGAAACAAGAATCCCAAACCTCTTGATCTACTATATTATCTTCTGGATTATCTTCTGGAATGATTAAGTAAAATCACACAGGTTGGCTCATTTTCACATAACACTCATGAAAGAGTGAAAGGCAGAAAAAGCTTTGCATCTTGGGAGATTTGCAGTTTTTATGCCTCCACAAAATATATTTCAATTTTAGAAAGAAAGTTTATTTGGAACACTGAGTACAATTTCCATTCCCGTTAAAACACGATTTGTGCTTTACTGAACAAGGAACCTAACTTATTCTAAGCCATCACCTCTACTAGGGCAGGCACAGGGTAAAAAACTGCTTATTTCACTTATGAGTGACA
>NW_005054302.1:11140076-11163850 GCF_000277835.1 Geospiza fortis
ATTTCTGTATCAATATTGCAGCATTGGCACCAACCTCCCCGTGCTTTATAAAGAGCCCATTGAGATGAAGTTGATACAACTCAATAAATAGGTAGGATAACATTTTCAAATGCAGGAGCTTAATATTTAAACACATGTCCAAATGTCTAAATAATGTTGCCTGAATGCCTTCCGCTACTATCAGCACTGTAGGATATGTGAGTTTCTAACATTCCTGGAAATTACACTAGGCGACCTCTTGACTTCTGACACTCAAGTCTGATGCTTCCGGACATAAGGTTTTGACTGCAATCATCTGTGTACAGCTGTAACAGCAAGGCTGTAGCAAAAATAGAATAAAAATATTTTTCTCTGCTTATACTATGAGAGCCACAGCATTTGTGATGTCGTCTGTTTTTCATAATGTTCAGTTTAGAAAGTTGACATTTGATTAAACAGTTTGCATTTGCCAAAACATACATTTTAATCTTATGTTTAATACCACATTCTCAATTAAAAGCTTCAGAAGAAGACATACAAACCACAGTAAACCCACAGCTCTAACATATTAAATATAATTTCTGAAACTGTTGACTAATATTTTCTAATTTCCTCACTACCTCTAGTGGTGCACCGCTGCACCATTACTCCCAACAACCATCAGACATTTAAACAGCCAGTTCTTAAGTGTTTTACTAAACACACTTTTATATTTAGTATTTTGAACATTTTCCAGTAGGGTGGTATGGTAATAAAGTTCAGCATCTGAAGAAGTTCACTATATTAACAATGCTTTCTAACATCAATATTTATAATACTACTAGCACCAAAGGAAAACTAGCACAGGTCATTTACAGCTATGAAGATTTCCCTGGATTTTTACCTTTTACATAAGCACACCAACACTGATAAACACAAGAAAGTGTATTACAGAGGATGGTGTGTCATTCCAGAATAACTCCCATGAAAAATGACTGCCAGCAACAAGAACAAGGCCACAAATAGGTTTTAGGACAAAATAATCTTTCTTTCATGTTCGTTATTTCATTGGGTTTAACACTGGATCTAAAGTCATGAGTACTGTGATGTTATGGAGGCAGCCTGAGTAATTTACAGTGATCATCAGATAATGCAGTGACTGTAAGCGAGTCATTCTGTAACTATCACTGGCTTCTAAATGGAGCCCTCACACAGCTGCTGAAAAGAAATGCATATTATTTCACATCCACAGAGTGATGAATGTAACCAGGTAATTAAATAATGTCTTTGCTGTGCCTGGAAAATCCTTACTTATAATTTTATCTTGCCTGTTAAGAAGAACTGAATTTCTTGTTAAGGGTAGAAAACAATTATGCCTCAGCTTTGCTTTTGAAAAAAACCTCTATGAAGGAGAAATTAGAAACAAAACTCACCAGTTTCTTCATCGATGCTGAATCTCCCCAGGCCACTGCCATCCCTGATGGAATACTGGATCTCCCCATCTCGTCCAGAGTCCTCATCTCGAGCAACAACTTGCAAAACACTTGTACCAATGCGGGAGTTTTCCTTTACAGATCCAATGACAGCAAAGTCAGGAAAATAAGGGGTATAAAGATTTTCGTTAACATCCACTACTTCAACTTCCACAAAAGAAAGAGAAGAGAGAGAAACCGGGCGCCCCTTGTCCTTGGCACGCACAGTCAGGTTGTAGAACTGCTGCTTCTCGTAGTCGAGCTCCTTGTTGAGGCGGATGGCACCGCTGGCCTTGTCGATCTCAAACCGCCCGTTGTAATCGTTCACCAGCGAGTAGCGCACTTGGCCTCCCAAGCCCAGGTCTGGATCGTGACTTTCCAACCAAGCAATGACAGTGCCAACTGGCAGGTCCTCAAGGACCTTCACGTTGTAGCTGGATGGGATAAAGGCTGGAGAGCAATCGTTAACGTCATCCAAAAAAACCTTCAGAGGCACAACAGAAAACTGCTGATGGCCACTCTCTGCTCTATCCCTAGCCTCAATCTTCAGTGTGTAGTTTGCTTTTGCTTCCCGGTCTAGTTGATCTGCAACATACACCACTCCTGTGGAACTGTTGATAGCAAATTGATGGGTGTCTGTCAGTACTGAGTAAGTCACTTCACCATTAGATCCTAGGTCTTTATCTCTGGCTTCTACCTGGATAATCTCTGTACCAAGACTTGTACTTTCTAAAATATTAACCGAATAACTGTCCTGTAGAAAAACAGGCTTGTTATCATTTGCATCCTCCACAGTGACAGTCAGCAGTCTCCATGCAGATTTCTGTGGATTACCTAAATCATAAATTGTAATGTTAAGGAGATAGAGCTCTGTTTTTTCACGGTCCAAGGGCATAAGAACACTAAGTATTCCCATCTCCATGTCAATGTTGAAACAACTATCTACATTACCATCAGAAATTGTATAAAGTACTCTTCCATTAAAGCCTGAGTCAGCATCATAGGCTTTTATCCTCAGGATGGTGGCACCAACTGGCAGATCTTCTGAAACCTTCACATCAGTAGGAAAGGATTTATCAAAATGAGGTGCCTGCCTGTTGACCGAATAAAAATCAAGAAAACCATCCTCCAAATTCAGCTTCACATTTGCTTTTGCTTTTTTGAGCAATTTTTCTGCCAGCTTCTGAGCAACTCTAGTTTCTCTACAGCTAAAGGTCTTTGAAGACACTTTCCCATGAACTACTGAAATATTAACAAACATAGCATCAGCAAAGTTCTCTCCATCAGTTGCCGTTATCTTAAGGCCAAAATTGCTATTCTTTATGCCGGAGTTAACAAGAGATTTTTTAAGCTGCAGAACACCAGAGTCTGGACTTAAATAAAAAAGGCCAAGTTCATTTCCAGAGATTATTTTGTACTTCACAAGCTCTAACTCATCTATGTCTATTGCAGAAACAGCAGTGATGTGACCACCAACAGGAAAATCAGATGAAATCACTCCTTGACAGGCCACTTTTTCAAAGAGGGGCTTGTTGTCGTTGACATTGCCAATGTATATGGTGACATTCACCTCACTTTCGTGGCGGTAGGGAGAACCCCAGTCAGATGCTCTCACAATGAACCTGTAACTTTCTGGTGAGGACTCAAAATCTAGTTCTTCAGATGTGCTGATGACACCTGTAAACTGGTTTATTGTAAATGGCAGTGAGTTCAGACTGGCAATACTGTAGGTGATGTATCCGTTCTCTCCCCTGTCTTCATCAACTGCTGACACTGCCAAAACGCTGGATCCCACCGGGACACTTTCATTGACGAATGAGCTGTAGGAGAGCTGCTGGAACTCCGGAGTGTGATCGTTGGCATCCTCTAACCTGACAGTCACCCGTGCTTTTAAATCACCTCCTTTGTTTGCATATACTTCTAATTCATAGAGGTCCTTCTCAATGATCTTCAAAGGACGAGCAGTAGTAATAAGGCCTGTGTTGGGATTGATCTTAAAATACTCAGCATCCTCACCTGGAGATATTCTGTATTCCACACCCTGTGGCTCAGGCATCAGCTTAACTACTGCAACCACCACACCAGGAGGTGAAAATTCACTGATGTAAATATCATATGTTTCCTTTTCAAACTTCAGGGGGATACTTTCTTTCCTGGGACTAGCAATGTGGACGAGTTTGACCGCAGAAAATTTCTGAGGAGATCCTTTGTCCTTAGCTTGGAGAGTGAGGTTGTAACCATAAGGGAAGCTGTCCCAATCGATAGGCTTTCTTTCCTTGATTTTGTACTCATTCATCCATTTCCCTTCTTTAGTCAGAAAGAATTGTTCTAGAGGATCTCCAGCAACAATAGAAACAGATTCAATTTCTCCATTGGCTCCTTCATCTAGGTCATCAACATTAACAACTGCATAGGTAGGCTCCTTGTCTGATGGGAAGGGAATGTGGGTTACTACACTTATTGTTGGGGCATGTTCATTTATACGTTCAATGTGAACATAAAGCTTGGCAGTGCTGCTTACACCATTGTTTCCATACAGCTTCATCCCACGGTCCACTGCCAGAATCTCAAGGTCGTATCTGTTTTTCTCATCATAATTTAACCGGCCACTTAAGGAGATAACACCACTCGTAGGATGAACTGAGAAGAGATCAACTTTACCTTTAAAGTAATAATAAAATTCACCATTGGACCCAATATCCGCATCTGTTGCGGTCACCTGTGCAATGCTAGTCCTTAAGGGAGTGCTTTCTGCTATTGTGACAGAGTATGTGGTTGGTGAAAACAAAGGTCTTAGGTCATTCATATCCAAAACCTGGATGTTCACTTTTGTCCATGTTTCCAAGTCCTCTCCTCTGACAGACCCTTTTACCATCAATAAATAGTTGTCCTGGATTTCTCTGTTCAGTATCGCAGAATTCCCACCTTTAGTCCTTATTCTGAGGAAGCAGAAGTCAGCAATGATAACTTCCTCTGCTTTAAAAAAGCCCTCATCATCACCAGACACTATTTTATACTTGATATCCCATGAAAGGTCAGCCATGGTAATGCCCATCCTCATCTGACTGTTGACATAGGTCCTGGCTGCAGAATTTTCGTACACTGTGGCATTGTAAGTGGAATGTGTGAAGTGAAAGCCAGGCGGGGAAGTCCCGTGAGCCACCTGGCAAACCAAGGCCAGGAACTTGACAATCAGAAGGGCAAGGCATGATGGAGGTAGCCGTGAGCCTGACCAGCGGCCCATATTCACGTCCATCACATCATTCTTTCACCCTGTAACAGAGAGAATAAAGAGGAAATAGTTGAACAAGAGATAAAAACTGTACTCTAAAGTGACATGTCAAAATTACTTACTAAATTTCTAATTGAAAGTAAAATCTATGTAATATCAATTCACCACATCTTTAACAAAACAGAAAGAGAGAACACTATATACACACAGACATATAATCACACCAGCTCTGCGTATTTTCACACCTGTCTTAGTATATATGCATGTCCACATTTTTAGATATATATATAACTACATATATGCATGTATGCACATATTTTTAAAATAAAATACGCTACCACATCCATATACACATGCATACAGTCCAGAATAATCATCACAGTAAAAAAAAAAAATTACAATCCACTATACGTATTTGTATAAATTTATATCAAAAGATGAACCACATACAGAAATTATTTTTTCTTATTTATCAGCAGCTCCAACTAAGCTTAAACTTGTTTGTTTTCAGAGCATACTGGAAAATTC
This sequence comes from Geospiza fortis, assembly GCF_000277835.1. Taxonomy (NCBI): domain Eukaryota; kingdom Metazoa; phylum Chordata; class Aves; order Passeriformes; family Thraupidae; genus Geospiza; species Geospiza fortis. The sequence continues at coordinate 11,145,267 of NW_005054302.1, forward strand.
ATTTTCAGTCCCAACATTTGGAAGAGAGACAGGATTTTCATATGTATGTATTACTGTCATAGTCAAATCTTACTTTTTTTTTTATGATCAGTTAAGAATGATGACATTTGAGCCATCAAGAACAAGTAGAATAAGAAGGTCATTATGCAGTCATTACTTTAAATACAAATACCTTCAGAAAAGGCCCAGTGCCTCACTTCAAGAATCTAAACTGTGTGGTTAAGCAGAGTCAGAATAAGTGGAGGCACTGGCTGAAGGTTGCTGGAGGGTACTGCAGAAGGTGGGAGTCAAGTCCTGCTTATCTATCACTTCCCCCTTGAAAGCAGAGGAAAGGAGCCTGAGGAAACTAGGCAGGTGCTACCATAAGGCGATGGGAATAAGTATCTTCGTTACAGAGTACATGCACTGCTACTTGTGAAAATCATAAAAATTGATTTTAAAAGGCAGCTATTGAAAGACCCCCTGCACACACAAGTTCTCATTGTCATTTAAAGGCTACTTGAAAACGTAGTTTTCTCCAAGCTAGAACACAGGGAGGAAAAGGATAGGAAAAGTTGTCAATGACACAGGTTAATTTAAACTTCCAACAAGATTTCAGCTTCCGCAAGGAGATTTATAAACTGCATGCAAGTTTTGGAATATGAATTCATATTGTCACCTCCAATGTAACGGAGGGACAACTGCAGTTTCAGTACTAACAACAAACAATTTATCATACTGATGTTGCAATGTCCACACACAACACTTCACTTCCCGATCCTACAGCCTATATCCCATTGTTTAACACACTAATTGATCAATTTGATCAATTCTCCCAAGTGTTTGTCAAAGCACTCATCTTCCAATCACTTATTTTCACATGCAGTTCTCCCCCTGCCTTTTTTCCTTCTTATTTTCTTTTCTATTATTAAAAAAAAAAAAGAGGAAATAAACCTTTTAAAAAGAGCATAAAAATGTAAGATTACATCACCTTCTGGATCTGCATTCCCCCCAGTAGCCAGCGAATTTCATTTGTGGTAGTTCCTTTTCTGAATATGCCCACTCAATTCCTATGCACATAGCATGTGAGTCCTATGATTAACATCTTGTTCCATACAGTTCATACATCAAATAAGCGCAATTCTCCAATATGCTTAGGGTACATGAGGGAACAGGTTGACCTCCAGAAGTCCCAGGATGGAATTTGTCTACTTCATATAGGCAAGATTTTATTGTTGCTACCACTTCATTCAGCTGAAAGACCAGCAGTGGCACCTTATTCTTCAGCACAACAAACATTCATCAATTTAATCCACCAGTATGAAAATATCAAAATCCCTTATTTTCATGGGGCTTTATGGGATCACTTTTGAGTACTGAAACTAAATGCTGTTGCCTCAGACTAGTGTGGAAGATGATGCTAGTTGTATTTATATTATATATATATACACACACATACACGTATTTACACAACATACAATAAACTGCTGAGGAAATTCAGCTAATGAAAATGAGAAATTCTAATGAGACAGCTCTCATGGGAAAATAAAGGGCTGGACCTTTTCTGTGATGTGCATTATTGAAACAATCAGACAATCACTGTATTGCTGCCTTTCATGAAGAGCACTTCAGCATCCTTTGTCTACACCACAATACCCATTTGTCCCCCTGCTAAGAGAGAGAATTTTTACTGGCTTACAAAAGAGACTGATGCTACATTTCATATGAGCATCTAGACTTCTTTCACCACAGTTCAGCAACTTCCTAGAAATTCATTTTCCTATTCTTTGAAGTAAGGAAATGAATTGCCTTATCCTATTTGTCTCATTTTGTGGTCTAGTTTCTCCTGTCCATGCCATGGTTCAGCATGAGCAGGTTTCTCTCTACCTTTCAGGGCCATCAACATCAGGTTTCCAAGTCCAGCATAACTGAAAATCAGTTTTCCTGAGAATATCATTGCTAAAAAAAAAAATAAATTTGAAACTTTACTTTCAGCCCTACCCAATGTTACAGACTGCTGTGGCAGACAGGCATCAAAGTAGATATTTACAAAGCTCAGCGATTAGGGGAACCTAATGAAAAGGTTGTGTATATCCTAGGCAATAAAACACAACAACCTTATACTCCTACTCCATTTATCTTTTAATTTTTAAAGAAAGCTGGGGCTAAGACCTTATCTCAAACACACTGCTGCAAGCTCAGTCATGTCAATAGTCCACCAAGTCTGAGAGGTTCAGTGCAATCAATGTTAGTCCTAAACACCGAATTCCACCTAGAAGCAGCAGATGTTAATGTGTGCTATTGAAAGCATGTTTTAGCTATGTGCACATATGTATACACAGACACACAGATTATGTCTTTTTAGGTAAAATTACATGGTTGGCACTGGAAAAATTGGACCTTCACATCAGGCAGCACTTTCAGGGTTTGATTTCATCTCAAAGGCGGTATGCAGAGTTGTAACAAGCTCCCCATTGAAGTTATTCATCTATCCATATATATACATGGCTATCACCATTATATTATATGAAAGTCCCAATGGATGAGCTATTAAGCTGCCACTTGGGCAACCCAAGAATGTTTTATTCATTTACTGAATTCCTTTCTTCTGGGATATTTGTTTTTAAGAGTTCATAATACATACATACTTAACACACAGGAAATGTAACGAGATAGGTTACAGAAACAAAGTACAAAGCAACCCGCTGTAAATTAGGAGGCATTTCTTTAAAGGCACTTCTTGTCAAAAAATGTTATGTTTAAAGCGAAGAGAAAGGTTGTGACTACTTTTGCTTGATTTTAAAATGTTTGGGCAGGAGCTACTAAAATAAAAATTCCCTAGTACTGCTCAGCATGGTTATTATGAAGGGAAAAAAAGGGGAAAAACATAAAGGAAATTAAATGAAATGGGAACAGGGAAAAAGGAAAAGGTGAAAGCTTTCTGAGAGAGGAAAATTGCTCTACAATAGCAGCAGAGACTTAAAGTAAACAAATCCCTTCTAACTACCCAACAAAGTGAAAAAACAACAACACAATATAGGAGTCCAGAATCTTTCCACTCTAGCTCTCATAAAATTCTCTGGCCTTGAAGTGGGAAGGAAAAAATGGAAAAATAAAACAGTGTGTCTTGATTTTTAATACTCTTTAAAATAAATCTGAATATCATGGAGACCTCTATGATTTTAAATTCAATTCATCATTTGACTAATTTTCCTTTGCTCCTTGAACAAAGTTGGCTAACTATATGAACCAAACCTTGCAGAATAGCTGCAAGGACCTGTAGGTGGTTGGTACTCCTTAGAGGAATTGAGAGAGGTATGATCATCGTTCCTTTATCTCATCTTGGCTTTGGCAACCTCCCGTCTGGGCTGCATCCAAACATAACACCCCACCAGACAGAGAAGGAAGGCTGCAGTCCCAGGAACTTCCAGGATTCCTGCACACCAAAAATGTGGTTCTAACTCAGTGTGTAGATATGAAAGAAGTGCTATCTGTTCCCTGGTTTGACTCCTTCTCCCTAGGCTAATTTTTCTAATTCCAAAGACCTCCACATCATAAAATACTCAGAAAAGAAAACAGTGCATATATGTCTTGGGTAAACAAGAGCCAAAAGGTCTTTTACAGAATATAAGGAACATAGCAGGCAAATTTCTTCAGCAAACAAGAGGAATAAGCTTTTAGTAGGTGACAGAAGGGATAACAAAACTGCCTTCTCCTCTCTCCCTACTTTGTCTCCAAGCCCAGTTATACTCTGAGAGCATGTTTCCAGTTAATTCTGGCAATGTGACTAGCTAATACAAAATAACCATTAAAGACTTTTTTACATGTCCTTTGAAGACGGAAGAAACTCATTTGTGCTTTAACTTCTAGCTTCAATGAAGGGTGAAGAACCCATTGGAGCTCATATACAGGTCCTCCGGGCTATGAGAAGGAAAAAAATGTTTCTTGACTTCAGACAAATTTCTGAGAGTTGAGGTATTTATGCACCTACGTGTATGGCAAAAAAAAAAAAAAAAAAAGGGGGGGGGTGTCAAGAAACCTTGACTGAAAGATTTTCATCTTAATTTGCATTTCTCTTGGTGAAGCTGGGAAAGGACACATGTCTCCTCACACAGGACAGGATTGGATACCTCATGGTATGGACAAATACTACAATTTGGAATTACTACTGCTTCCTTGAGAGAGTTGCCACAATTCCCTAAGCAGCTTTACAGCAAAAATGGTATATTTGAAAATGCAAAGGTATTTTTGGGGAGCAGAAGAACAGTAACATCATGTGCACATGAAGTCTAAGTAGTATGTAGAGAAGTCACGCATCTGCTCCAGAACAGAAGCTCTTGATTTCTTTGGAAGTGGCCTTAATCTTTCAAGGTAACTCCTGTCATTCAAACATCAACATCAGCAACAGCTAATCTAGTCTCATGGTCCAACCATCAAAACACAAGGCATGAAACCCCTTCTCAGTGCTCTTTTCTATCAACAACAGCAAAAGGTACAGAAGGTTCGGACTACACAAAACCTTCTGTATGACCAGGCATTGGGAGCTGCAAAAAGGATACAAGGAAGTTTGCAAAGCATTGTGGTAGGTCTGCAGTTGTCACCTATGAAAGGCTTGCATCAAGATGCATCAGTGATGGAAAAAGAACTGTCAACAAATCCATTGTCAATATTGCAACCAGGAGGTAAGAGTCCATGTATGTCGGTGCCCTCTTGGAAGAAGTCTCTTCCATAGCACAGAACTATTGAAAACTCTTCTGAACTCGTGGGAATTATTATTTAGGCATTTGGAAGATATCAATCGAGGAGTTTGAAGACCAAGGTGTCATTCTACCTGCAAAGTTGAAACACAGACTAGAGAGACATGGATTTTTTAATTCTCCTCTCATTACACAGGCAATATCATTCGCATGCAGTCCAATTAATAGTGAGTAAGGGAAAAAAGCATGCTTGAACAACACTTCCCCTAGCCAGACAACTTCCTTACACTACACAGTAATTCACCCAGTTAGGAAAGGCTAACAATTTACTGGCCAGGAAAAGAAGTCAGAATAGGAATTTAGAACATGTGCCATACAGAAATGAATTAAAGATTTGTGTTCCAGTCTAGGCAGGAGGCGAAAAAAACCTTAGTGACACTGACAGATTTACAACAGGAGATATATTCATGGAGCTACCTGCTCCCCGATGAGCACGAAGATCTGCTTTTCCATATATATGATTATATCATGATGTGTTTATCCCCAGAAGAGAAGGTGAAGGCAAAATGATCATTTCTGCAGAGTAAGCCCTTGCAAAAGACAGCCCTATAAATCCTAACCTTTCTCAGAGCTGCAAATCCTCCTGCTGCCTGCATGTCATTCCACACAGGAGACAAGCTGCTCAGCGTGTAGCAAGTGTAATTCAGGCCGTCCCTAGGAAGTGAAGATTTAGCCACCCAGCCGTATGTTATGAATAACTTTGTTTTGCTAGCAGGTGCTGGGGATTTTTTCCATACAACACCAATTTTTGCCAAGTATCAGTTCATCAGCAAATGCTTCCACCTGTGAGCAGGGGCTGAGCATCATTTTTCTTCCCAAATAAAGGGTGCAAAGGGTCTGTTGGACTCTCCCTTTCCCAATGAGGATGAAACGTGGCTTGGGGAAAATGTAGGAGGAGGGGAGAGGAATAATTTGCCACCATGTGAGATCTGTCAAAAGTGAATTCCTGGGAGCCACCTTACAAAGGATTTGAGTTTGTCCCTTGGTGGTCTGCCTCCAGGGAAACAAAGGCTGCTATCCAGTTTTCACGCTTTGTGTATCTCAAATCCCCCCTGGCTCCTGGTTCTTAGTCACTGTAAAATGGGGATGCTTTGGGGCAGTTTCAAAATGAGCCAGTTATTTTCACGGGAGTTTCCTTATGGAACACATTCAGTGATACTATTTCTTGCTTATCTGGCCTTCCCCCCCCCCACCATGTACTATTCATAAATCTACTTTGACCCCCATCCAAGGAGTTCTAGCTTGAAAGTTTTCACGGTGTAATGTCAGCAGCAAAAATCCAGCACTGATGAGTCCCACTCCTGTCACTGCTGGTCTTTCCCCAGCTCTCCCTTCACCGCAAGTAAATCTGGATCCCCTCCAAGCAGACAGCTTTTTACCAAGCTGCACCTCTGATCCTTAGGGGCAAGAACTCTACCCATACACCCAGAGGCTGCTGAGGATGGGGAGCAGGACCACAGCCTGCCATGGGGCACATTCCAGTTCCATACAGTGGGACTTGAGCGGTGATTTGACTGGGCTTTTTGCAACTCTGCCCTTACCATAATGCAAATAATAATGCTAAATAATAATAATACAACAATTGAGGTGAGATAGTCTTTGTACAAAACCCTAGAGCAACCCAAATCTCAGCTTTTTTACAGTATCTGTTGAAACACAGCAATGAAATAAACATTTTTTGAGCTGCAGCACTGATGTGATGTACCTGCAGCTTAAAAAACATATTCCACCTTTGCCACACAAGGCTCAGTTCCCACCATGAACTCTCTTCCATGGTTGTTTTCCTGCAAACTCACACCCACTAGTCCCAGCTGCTGTTGGTTGCTGCCTCTGGTCTGCTCTGTGTTTGGGACACTGCACATACTCCTTCTGACAGCTTGCAGAGGCTTGTATAAACTATTTGGATACGGTTTATAGTAAGAAAGAAGTCCATGAGATTTACAACTACTGTTTCCAGGGCCATAAATAGGTATGTAGGTATAAGGACAGCAGAAAACTGTTACTCTCAGAGGAAAAAATACTATATATCTCCCTCAGACACTCTGTGTGGGGAGGCAGGGCAGCTCAAATGGTCCAGACCTTTATAGATGAGCAAATGAAGGGAGATTGAAAATAAGAGATGCATATACAAAAGCTTCTTCACTGCTGACACCTCAATACAAAACACATGACATAAAATGGAGATTAAGGAAAAACACTGTCAGGTTGGACTAGATGATATTTAAAGATCTCTCCCAACCCTAACCATTATATGGTCCTATGATTATGAGATGCCAAATCAAAATCATGATAGTCCAGTAAGGACTTTACAAAGTGACTGTAGGATAAAGCTTTTCACTCTACACAAAAGAAGACATATGAGAGTAGCCAGGTGCCTTTAAATAAAAACACAATTAAACAGAACAATCACTTGAGAACTAGCTAGATCTCACTAACCTAGTCAGGAAGAAAGAAAGAAAAAAAAAAACCCTGAGGCTAGGAATTGGATTATTGGTTTTGCAGTGCCACATCTCTTCAAGAGAGCTGTGACACACAGCAACAGAAAGAGATCATGATGGAAGTGGAAGGAGAAAATATTTTGATTGAGATTCTCAACAAGTTTGAAATTTGAGAACAAAATCTAGATTTAGCAATGAACATTTTTCTTTTGGTAGGGCAGGAATCTGCAGGGTGCTGGCACTTCCCGCTGTGTCACAGGCTGACATGGAGCTGCTTCTGGAGCAACACACCAGAGCTGCCTCCAACCAGCTAGAGATCTCCACATGGGTCTGGCTGCTAGGCACTGCAGAGCAGCCACCTTTCTGAAAGCCAGCTCCCCAAAATCTGCCTGTCAGTGGTCCTCTGATGAAACAGACTCTGAAAACTTGGACAAACTGTAAAAGCCCACAACTGTTCACAAGAAGAAAGAAACAAACAAAACCAGCAATTGTTGATAAATGCAGTGGCTGCTCTCCAACTTTTTCTGAAAAACAAATCAGAAAGTTTGTCACTTGTTTTAAGAGGCAGTATTTAGAGAGGGCTTTTGCCATTGCTTTTTAAAATTACATCCAGCTCTGGCCATAGTAGTTGGATAACCTGCCTAAGTAAAAAGCAATGCACAGCTACAGCAGGTCAAATAAATGATACTTTCTCTCAGATAACTGAAATACATACTGCAGATATCATGTGGGAAATAGGTTTAAGGCTGACTGCATCTACTTTTCTAACAGTTCTGAGAGAAACCTAGAAATTTCCTTCCAGCTCATGTGTTAAGGTTCAGTCACTGCAAGAAGAAAAGCTCTCCAAAAAGCTGGCCTTGGACAGCTATCTGCATTAGAAATGCCCAAATCCATACAAGGTGCTAAATCCAATTATTTTGAAGGGAAAATAATAACATATTATTTTTGATGCACACAAGGGCGTGCTTGTGGCACTCAGAGAGACAGACCTGTCTTGGCTGTGTGGAAGAGCCTCTGGTGCCACCTCCACCAGTCACCACCACCCAGAGAGCAGCCCTCAAGGGAAAAGCACAGCACTGGAAGTCTTCAGCATCCTGGAACTCCTTCGACATTCAAACATTTCATCCGTACTGAAACCACGACTCTGTGCCCCCCACCCCCCCTCCAATGGTTGGCTCATGCACAGATATTTGAGATGATAACCATTTTTTAGCTAACCATACATTAACTCAAACCACCACAGCTTCAGCTTTCCAACTCAGCCAGTTCAGCCACCACAGCTGGGAGTCCCTCAAAGCCAGTTGCGTGTTTGGAAAGGTTCAGCTTTGCAGACACGGCTCAATTAAAAGCTCCACAGAGCACAGATCACTATTTAAAGTGGAACTGTTCGCTTTTGTTTATTTATAGCAAAACATTAATTGCTAATCACATATTTGTTTGCTGGAAAACCAAGGCTCCAAAATAAACACCAAGTTTAAAGACTGTTCACAGAACACTGAATGGTATCAGGAACAGTGCTAAAAATGTAAATCAGAAACATCAAAACACATCAGGACTTCAACTGAAGGAACAAACAACCCATTATTTCTGTGCCAAAAAAGAGGTTACCCATAAGTCGCCAGTTACCCACAGAGTCATCTACAGTCCAGCAGTTATTTATGTCCTGAAGAATAACAGAGACCATGGCAGAGTATCTGTTGAAAATATCTTCATGGCAATCAGCACATGTTAGATTAAATGAGGGATCTCTTAATGCAGATTTTTGATAATCACCTTGGAAAGGTGCCTTTAAAATATTTGGCAGAAGAGGCAGAACCTCAGAGAAAGTGCATTTTCCTTTACAATCCAGTTTCAAATGTCAAAATCATACAAAATTTGAAAAAGAAGAAAAAAGAAACTCCGCGTTCTTTTAGCTCTCCTCACTAAAAGAGCTCCATGCTTCCCTCTGGAGAAGCATGTTTCTCAAATATCTACAGGAGCAGTGCATGGAAAACCAGGGGAAACAGCCATACAGAGCTACGATCTGCCCTTTCTCTATGAAAGGGCACAGCAGTCCAGGCTTCATGGAGAGCCTCACAACCAGGCACACTGGGAAGCAGGAACAAACTTCCATGGCAGACTGCAATCTACCTCCTGAAATCCCTGTGGGTACTGGACTTCTCTGAGGCACCCACACTCACTGGCTGTCACATGAGCTTCAACTGCAAAGTGCCTCTACCTGCCCTGACAGCTCTGCCCTTGAGGTCCCCAATTTTCGTGCATACTTAAAGGCCAGGTTAGTGCAAACACTTAGCCCATTTCCAGCTGAGGCAACAGGCACAGTGTCTCAAGCCCCTTGCTCCAGGGTGCACAGAAGAAGCCTCCCACATACTCCAGCTCTCAGTGCCTTGCTACACTGCCCTTGATACCTGCAAAATCTAGGGCAGGAAGGTTTCCCTCCAAAGCAATACTCGCCAGCATTTATGGCCTAAACTCCCTGAACAGAGGGTCATATAGTTGTGTTTCTCACCACCACTGCCATGGCTACCATTCAAAACTCATCAATTATTCACAGTCGGGAGCTTGGGCTTGGTCAAGAGTTTGGGTTAGTCTTCACAATCACATGCAGATCTTGGAAAGTTAAGTGGACACTGATGGTGAAATGGAGACCAGTAAGGCAGAGGTAATAATAATAACACCAGCAACAAGAGGGTTATGACTCCATTATGTTGCTTACAATGGCAGCCACCAAGAAAAACAGCTGGATCTCAATGTCTCATCCTTTTCCATTTGTTCTGCTGGAGTCAGGATCACATGCAGCCAAAGGTCAAGTTGCAAAGCCCGTGCTCCAAAATCCCAGGCACATCAAACACTGCCTGGAGTAAATCACCTAAACGTGGAAGGCAAAGTCAGGCCCAGTCCCCCTGACCATGAATTCATCCTCTCTCCCTCCTGTGCATCAGTTTGCTGTCAGACTCCTTGGTCTGAGTATTCCCTGCCTGCTGGTGCCACACCGAGTCCCTGTGGATAAATCTTCCTAATAGAGTCACCCCATCCCTTAGACACCTGGACAAGCAGAGAAACTGCTAGTGAAGTGACCACATCACATGCTGAACATCCAACCCCACGCTTGACAATAAATGGGGCAGATCCCATGTCCCCACGCTGCTGACACATGTTCCTAAAACAGTCACTGGCTCTACACCTTCTGTTTGTTCACCCAGAGGGGAATAATCAGTGCTAGCACCCCCATACTGTCCCACTTGTTCCCTCAAAACCCAGGCATGGCTTTGCCATGCTGCTCCATCACTCCTGCCTCACCCCAAAGGTGCTGTGATGGTGTGCAGCTCCAGGAGCAGCGCTAGGGTAGTGCTTCTTACAGCATCCCACAGAAGCAAGCTCAGACCACATATTCACCATTTTCTTTCCCCTTTTCTTCTGACAAGAGAAGGGGAAAACTGCTCAGATGAAATAAAAAGGACTCCAGCCTAAATAACAACTCTTAACTCATGCCCAGTGAGGCTATCTGCTCCTGAATTTGAAACCTCAATTTAAAATGAAGTTCCACAAAACAAGGCACTACTTGCAAATACCTCTTCCTCAGGCTCCACCATGCACTGACTGAAAGTCAGCTGCCATTTCAACCTGACCCCTACAGATCTCCAGAAAGGTAAAAAAAAACAAAAGAAGTTGTTTTGGAGAGCATCAGGTCAAAGATCAACATCATTGGGAATAATTCAACCTGTTTCCTCTGTGTTTTTAAGATGAAACTATGCAGGGGGAAAAAATTATATAAAATAGCAGTGCATAAGCTTAGAAAGCAAACTTACAGATCCAAAACTAAGGGGGAAAAAAGCAGCATGCCTCACTTGTGAAACTATTATGGGTAAGGACAAAATATCTGTATATAATATTGTTCTGTACCACTTTGATGGGAAAAGACTGCCAATAGCTTTCGGCATATGAAAGCTGCTGTGAGGACTTCAATGAAACTGAGTATACTGTTAAAAAACCTTCTCATATGCATCCCCAGAACTTATCTTCAAATGCCACTTTATTAAATTTTGTATTCTCCGGCTTTTGGAAAAATGCTTTTATTTTATTAAATGAAATTACACAATATATTATTTCTCTGAAGAAAAAGCATCAGTAGGAATACAAAGTAGTTCTTTCAACACTAAGAAACACACAACGTTTTGAACTTGAAACTAGCTTCCAGTGAGAGAGCACACTTCTAGTTTGACTGAGGGTGTACACACACACAGAGCATTTCATTTTGCCCAGTTGCCCTCATACCTCATGTAACGACACAGCCTGTGACAGTTACAGACATTTCAGAGCTTAAACCCTCGTTGCTGTGTTTCTAGGGAATATCCCAAGGTCTAACAGGGTCTTGAAGAACACGAAAGCATTAATTCTTTTTTTGACATGCAAAAATACTGCTCCCAAGCAGATGTTCCTCAAGTGCATACGAAAGCATCCTCTGCAGCCAGTGGAACAATGAGATGTGCAAAAAACATGGAGGTAACACACAGAGAGCTTCATGCCCACATGCAGCTTCACTGAAGGGCCATGACAGACGGTGCATCACCGTATGAGCCTGGGCACCACAGCCTGGAGGCTCCTACCAACTTCTTTGCAAGAGTTACAGACACTCTGCACAACTAAACCTAATTATATTCAGGCATAATCCTTTCATGCCACAGCTTGGTGATCACTTTACAGCAGGATAAGCCACCGTGGCCAGCAAAGCAGCTGTCCCAGGCTCACGCCCCTGCTTTTTCCTTTTGTTTCTTTTTTCATTTTTATTTTTTGTTGCTTGTGTTTGTATGCATGGTTTTGGCATTGGTTTTGTCTTTGTTATTGTTGTTTTGGTTTAGTTTGGGTTTTGTTTATTTGTTTTCTGTTGATTTTGTTCTCAGTGGGGATGGAGCTGCCCCATTGCAAATATGCCTGTGAACAAAAGGGAGGGAGGGAGATGGGAACGGGTGCCTGGGGCAGGCAGGAACCTTCCCAAGTCCATGGCAGCTCAAACTGTTTGTTAAACAACAGCCGGAGTTGAGGCAACCAAGATGGTGTGTAAAGAGCAGAAAGTACCTTTGAGAAACATACTGAACACTATCAAAATACCCAAGCCTTAAATAGACACATGAAGTATTTAAATGCTTTCACACTCATAACAAGTTTTGTTTACTGCCCAGCATTTAAACAGCTTTTTCTTTACTATTGTAAAATTGTTCCCAAACAGTGTGAATTCCATGTTACAATGAATAGTAGCGCTCTAACCCCTATTTACAACCCATTCAGCAACATAATTCCAGAAATAGCATGCAGGATTTCCACACTCTAAAAAATAAAACCCATTCTTGGCTCAAAAGAACTTGTGCAAATTAGCTGACAAGAATCACTTCCTTTTGTTCTTCCTCTCAAGTATAGAATATTAAAGGAAAAAGAGAATCACTAACCAGGCAATATGAAAAACTTTTATTAAAGCCATTAGAACCACGAAGCATTGTTAACGTCCCTCTCGTAATTATATGCAAAATGTTCAGTAACCAAGGAAACAGTGTAGTAATGAAGTTGGAGACTACTGTATAAATGCACCTTCTAAATCACCACCAAGAATGTCTATTCTGGAGGAACTGGCCAGTTTATTAGTGTGTGACACCCCTGATCGCTTAGACATGCTACAGCTTAAAAACAAAAAGCTAACAAGCTACTTTTACATAAAGGGCCCTTTTGTTTCCCGTGTATGAACAGCCCCTTCTTAGCATCTAGTTACAGAGTTCCTCTGCAGAGTTGAAGATTTCTCTAAGCCTGTATTCACCTTCATGGGAGTTGTTCAGTAATGATGGCCACTAATTAAATTGCATAGCCAGCAATAAATGAAGCAGAGTCCTTTGCCCCAGGTTCTCAGCAAACTGAAATGTACAACAGGAGAAATACAGAAACTGTGCTCTTCTCTGGACCCCATTGGTCTGAAATCCATTTCATTGGCACCAAGCACTACTGCATATTGACTCATCCCCACATTATTAAAATTAATTCAAAAATGAATACTTATGCTCCAATATCAACAGCTCATGCTCTGGGATATTTCGTAGGAAGGCAGGCTACAGTGAGGAAGCCAATGCAAAATTAACTCCTGCTTTTTGGTGTTAGCACTTAGAGCATCATGCCAAACCCCAGGATTCTCAGCTCAATTTCAGAAAGCATTCATTTATTCTCCTGATTTCTGTGGCAGCTTATTCCCCCAAATAACCACTGAATAGAAAGCAGTCCCAGTGGGTTCAACCACTCTGTCATGCTAAGGATGAACTTTGGTATTCCTCTCTTCCAGTACTTGTGACAGTTTATAGGAGCACATACCTCAACATCCCAGCTTCTCCAGATGCCCCCACAGTCTTTCTATGTGACCTTTACACTCCTTTTTTTCCATGACTGACCAACAACACACACAGTAACAGAACTCTGTCACTATCCTGGTATGCTTTCAGAGATGCTGATTTGGTAAAAGAGGTTTCACCAATACCTTCATGCTCCCTCCTCTTTCAGGCCTTGTCTCTTAAATTTTCTCAAACTTTATTCCTTTCCCAGTGTAACCCTTGTCACCTCTGTAAGATCTAAAGACAACTTGTCTGCCCTGCTCTTTCCACTCACACTGTTAGTTTTTTGGTTTGTTGTTTGGTTTTGGTTTGTTTTTTTTTTGGGGGGGGGTCTTGTATCATTTAAAGAACTTTCACAGCTTCTTATTCTATTACTTTTTTAACACTTCCTCTCTACCAGACTGTGTAGGGTCGATCCTCATTTTTACACCCTGAACAGCTTCATCTCCTGGAACTCCTCACTGCTTTGTCTGCTGCTTTCTCTTCTCAAGCTCCAAAGCTCACTTTCACATACCACAAAAAAAATCTCGCCCAATTAATCTTTTAACTGGCTCCTATGTCTAAAATGCTTTCTTAAAAGGCTGTACAAGTTAGGGCCATACTCTCTGTCAGTATAGCCCAGTTGTAAAGCATGTCCTAATGGGAATTTCTGCATTGTATCAGTATATCTAAAAGTCTGGCTTATAGCACCATAATTATCTGATTAGCAGACTGGCTAAACCCTTTATTTTCTAAAGGCATCACCCTGTACTCTTGTACTCGAAGCAGCCATGCACTCAAAGCATTTAAGCAAGTGAACTTTCTCATTTCCATTCCATTTTACTGTATGGTCAGCTCATCCACCAGCTTTGGTTTTTTATTTTGCCTATGACCAACAGCCATGACAGCAGCAATGCCAAGAGTATCAAGCCTCTCTTAAAAGCCACATCAAAGATGGAATACCTAGAAACACTACATCAATGAAGTCCGAACCCAGTAAGGGTCACAACCTGTCAGTGTTGTGAGAGCTGGTACAACTCTGTCAGGCACTTTCCACTTAATGCAAAAAGTTACTATTCCAATCAAGGCTGCTTAATTCAGAAAACTCTGAATTAAACAAAAAGCCTGGAAGGGCATGAGGACATTTCAGCAACTTCCCAAGATGATACTGGTTATGCAGAGTCACCAAGAACTCAGCAGCAAGGAAATGCTAAGGCAATTTGAATTAATTAAATCTTTAATAGGCAGGCACTAGAACCAAAACTGTAAATATTAACTGCCTCCACAAAATCCACTGCCAAAAGGGTAGCTTGTCCAGCCAAGTCAACAGCACCCTCATTTTCAGAGGTACGTGGCACCTATAGCTTGGTTCAGTGGCAATGTCACTGTTCACTAATATGGGAAACTTGAGTTCTGCACCTCTTCCTGTTTTAGTTTACTTATTGTGGCTTATGCTTATCTGTCTGCCATAAATGTCATGAGGTTTAATTAGTTTTGGTCTGCAAAACACCCTGAGTTCCCCTGGAAAAGCTGTATATGTAATCACAGTAGGATCCCTGAAAGATAAAAATTTCTTGGCGTCCCCAGAGGATCCAGCACAAGCAGCCAGAGGACAACTCCAAAGACAAGGTAGTCGAAGCACAAAATTCTGCAATCTCCATCCGTAGCTCAAGAATCAAAAGTTTCAGGGGCAGTATTTTGGTGCAACACACAAAAGAACTGCTGTAGGAGTTACAGAAAAGTGCTGGCAAAAACATTATCAACATCATCTTTCAACATAAATAAGGCAAGTAAAAAAAAATCAATGCAACAAAAATGTTAAAATGGAAATATTAGGGGGAAAAATTGAAATCAACAATACTAACAAAAGCACCATGTGGGTTTCTTAAATATCCCAAACAGCTTAAAGTTGCCCAGACTCCTGCATTCATTAACTGTTCAGGACACAGATTTATTTATTTATGGCTCAGAAAAGAATTCCCAGCTCAGAAGCTTTCCAAAGAACAACCCTCCCCAGTTCTGCATGGGCACCTCAGCCAACTTGTCCTGCCATTTCTTATTCTGATGCTAATGCAGTTCAAACAACCCAACCCTGCATTTTTTATCTATGCAATAAGCCTATCTTTAGGTCACTTAGTTGTGTCAGTTTAAACCACAACATTCTCACAGAGAAAAAAATCTCATCTTTTTTTTTTTTTTTACTTCTAGGGACAGAGAAGTCAGAAGGAAAAAAAAAACCAGCTTATTATAAAAATACTATTTTTTGATTGCAGTGCTTAATTCAAGCCCCTCTGAAACCTGTGTGAATTTAAGCAGCAGTTGAACCACAAGAAACAACAAATTTTAATTAAGATTTGCAGTTACCTTCAATGCAAGGTACCCTGAGAAAACCTGACCATACACAGGCCTATCATATAATGATACAATATTATTAGGTCTTATCAAAGTCTGCTGGAATAAAGGCCAAGATTCTATTGATCTCTGTGGGTTCCAGTTCTCTCTCCTTTGTAAAATAAGCCTGGATTCTGCTACTCCAGTTTTCACAAGTATCCACATAGGAATAGTCACAAGGCTTCTCACAAGAGGGAAAAACGGTGAAGTTGAAGCCATCCATAAAAGGTACTGGATTTATTCCAGATGTGGAACTGTTTTTAATTAATTTGGAAGCATTTGAAGTATTCCCTCATTAAATATGCTTTGCATTTTACACATGTACATAAGAGAGCAAGAAAACCCAAAACTGAAGCCAAAATCATAATATCTTATTAAAAAGACTCTGACACCACTTTTAGCAAAATTAGGCTCATACAAAGACGAGATTTACAGCACTGCCATAACTCACACCAACATCCAAAGCATGCAGTTCCTGCACTGCCCATCCATCCCTAAGCAACCTCACCTTGACTTGGAGCACTCACTGGTTGGGAGCTCCCCTCTCTCCACTCAGCCCTGCACCTTACCACACAGGACACTTCCCACTGGCCCATCCCCATCACATAGAGCAATCCTTGAAGTTCAAGACACCAGTTCTTGTCACAGCATATACCACAGCACAGTTAAGAAGGCCACCACGCACAGAGTATCAGCACAATATCAGAAGGCTTCAACCCAAACAGAGTAACACAACACCTCATCAGAAGGCTGCAAGCATCTGCTCTACTTGTTCTTTAGCCCAACCTTTTACACCCTTGATTGTTCATGCATTGCACCTGTGTGCCCTCTGTTCCCTTTGTGATTGGTCACTGCACCAGGTCTTTTTACCTCCAATGCTGCTCACCTGCCCTGCACAGCTGTACCGACTGGGGATGAGGCTCAGCCGTAGCCCCACTTCCAATTACCACAAACTGTGTGCCTACAAGTTCTCTACAGAAAGATTTATTATAAGTTGTTTCATCCATGTACCAAATCATCAATACTGGTAAAAGTCATAGGATATCCTGAGTTGGAAGGGACCCAGAAGGACCACTGAAGTTCAACTCCTGGCCCTGCACAGGACAGCCCCCCAAGAATATGACCACATGCCTGAGAGTGCTGTCCAAACGCTCCTTGAACTCTGTCAAGCTCGGTGCTGTGACCACATCCCCGGGGAGCCTCTTCCAGCTCCCAACCACCCTCTGGATGAAGAACGTTTTCCTGATATCCAACCTAAACTCTGCCCAACACAGCTTCATGCCATTCCCTTGTTTTCCTGTCACTGGTCACCAGAGAGGAGAGATCAGTGCCTGCCCCTCTGTTTCCTCTCACGAGGATGATGAAGATGACAATGAGCTCTCCCTCCAGTAGCCTCTTCTGCAGGCTGGAGCCCGGTGAGAGGGAGGCTGTGCATAGCGGCAGGTTCACAGGCAGAACTCCAGCTCAGACGAAGCGTGGGCACGTTTCTGCTCCGTCTAAACCTGTCTCAGGACACCACCCACCACAGCAGCGGGATGCTCCTTGGGAAGAGCACCCGTATCAGCGCACACTACGCTCCAGCGAGCACCGCTGGATGTTGGCGGCACCCAGGGGGTGCCGGCTGTGTCCGTGCTCCGTGCACACGCACCCGCGGCCAAGCGGCTCCCGGTGTTCCCGGCGGTGCCAGGCACCGGGATAAGCGGCTCTCGCCTCCCCTCTAGCGGCTGACCTGCTGCCGGTCCCGCCGGCGCGGCCACGGGCGGCACGGAGCTGTGTCCTGGGCTGGCACTGCCACCGCCACCGCCGCCCGCGCTCCGTGCCACGGCCCGACAGCAGCACTGCTGCTGCACAGGGAGAACGCACAGCGCACAGCTGGGCACAGCTGGGCAGAAGCGCAGCTCTCCTGCTTCCACCGAAGCCCAAGACTTCCAGTTTGGAGAGCAGGTGAGCCAAACTGCCATACAGTATGAAGACCCACCACTAAGTTCAGAAGAGTTCTATTTTTAATTGTCTCTCTTAGGCATCCAAAAGAATCGTGTATTTGGTGGCAACAAAACACTCCAACTTTTCCTGCCCTAAGACTAAGTTTTATATCAGACAACAATGGTCTCCAAGGGTCAAATTTCATTCTAGTGATCACCAAGCAGGTCAGTTTCTAAGGGATCACAATTGTGCCAAGCACTACCAAACTGTGTATGATGTTCTGTTCACAACCAGCACAGAAACATTAACTTCACACTTCTTCACAAGTCACTTTTTTTTTCCTAAAAAAAACCCCAAGCAGGAACATTCCAGTTTCTTTCCTTTGGTTGCCAGTGCTAAAATATGCTAACAGCATTAAGGCAAGGGACGACTTGAAGAGCTCACAATCTGTATTCAGCATAATTAGCAGATGCCAATTTAACTTATTACTGCTTCTTATACTGCTTTCTATGTTATAAAAAGGGTATCAATGAAAACCTGTTATCTAAATGACTATTTTCTCAATGCTGATATAATGCAACAATAATGGGAAAATAAGAGTCACAAAGCATGTGTTAGGAAATACCTAGTAACGTTTATAAACAACCACAGTACAGAAAGAAATGAATGCCTGCAGACAGGACTTTTCTCTCTTCCTTCACACTTTGTATTTTTAGACTGTTTTCAGAGAAATTACATATTTGGTGGCATTC
>NW_005054302.1:11163860-11168842 GCF_000277835.1 Geospiza fortis
AGCAATGCAACATTCCTGGTAAAGCCACACCACTAAATCAGGTTGCTCAACTCTCTCAGCCACTTATGATTGCAAAGCACGAGAAATGAGCACACTTAAGATACGTTTTCCATGCAGAGAACTAACAGTTAAGAAGTATGAACACAAATAACTGAAAGAAAGCAAAGCAAGCCCTAAAATAGCCCTTTCCAAAATGCCAAATAACGGGCTGTGTGTCACAGCTAAGGGGACAGTAACAGAGAGCACTTCTGCCTGCCTGCAAAGCAGAAACACATTAACACATTTTATAAAACAATGCCCTCTTGAACTAAGAGGCTGTTGAAAGATGCATCCAGCACGCACACACAAAAAAGCAGTGCGCACCAAGGTTGTGCATTAAACAGGTTTCTAACACATAAATGACATAATGATCCAGTCCAGGCATCATTCACTGCTAATTCTTCTTGGTGAAGATGCCTTCCTGCATACAATTCTGCATATTACAATGCAGAGCAAAAAAATATTTTAATAAAGTATCTTCTGACTCTCAAGCTAAGTTGAAGAGCCTTGTAAGGCTATGCTTCTCCACAGCTTTAATCGATTTCAGCTATAACTTCATTTGCTATGCCTAACAGACAGTGTAAACTTCACCCTTCCCAAGAATTAAGAAGAAAATAACATTTCATACTCCCCCACAAGCAGTGTATGGAAAGCACAAAACAGAACTGCTGCACACATACCCCCCAATTAAACTGGTCTCTGTGGAAACTAATAACTTTCCACAGTATGCACTGTAATCCAAGTAATAATTTTAAACAGGCATAAGCTGCAGTGTGCTGAACTACGGCATTCTTACCTTGAGAAGGGTGCTTGAAGACATTTAGTTACAGTTAGAGAGGAGAATGTGCATGTTGCCAAGTGTTTGCCATGCATCAGGGCTATGCCTTACCCCACATCTGCGCACACACATCAACTGGGTGCGAGTGCTCCCCAGGTAGAGAAAGAGCACCAGAAAAGATAAGCAGCAGCGATAATGCCCCAGCTTTATGTCTCAATCAGTAGCAAGCTAAGCTGGAGAAACCATTTTAGATGAAAAGGGAAACAATTCCAAGAAACAAGATCTTTTTTCTCCTCTGGATGCAAAGAGCTTTGCTTGGGTGACCTATAATACCTTAACACAAAAATCTTCACAACCCACCTCCCTCCTGAGACACAGAGTTGCACATGTCAAATGACACCACAAAAACAATGCACAAAGACTTTAACAAAAATACTAAAGAACCCCTTACCTTTTAGTCAGAATAAGTGACAGATAACAGTCATGAGAAACTCACTTGGCACAGCTGCTGTACGTATTTCTCTGCAGACTTCTTTTTAGTGGTCCCAAAAGCACTGAACATAAAAAACCTCCAGCCTGCCTGCTTCATTCTTCAGCAACAGAGATACATGCTGTCACGGTAACGCAAAAAAAAAAAAAAAGGCAAAAGGAACTATAGATCTTAGTTTTTAAAGCCTTTGTGCTTATAGGGAAGAAAGAGAGTAGGGAAAAGAAGGAACAGAGCAAACACTTTTTCTAAGAGAAATGTGGTCTTGGCTATAGAAGTAACCACAGCACAGAGACATTCAGTTTGAATTTCCCCGTTTGCAAGCTCCTTTGGAAAAATAAAAAAAAAATCGGTCTTTAGGGGAAAAAAATCAAATGCATGGTTGGGGGGAAGGGAGAGGAGGAGGGTACTGCTCCTATGTGACATACATATGGAATGAGCATTAGAACAATGCTGACAGGACAGCTAAGCAACTGCACTCTGGGGCAGCAGTTTTCAAAGCAGAGCTTTTGCAGCTTTGCAGAAAAGAGAGGAAAACAATTTAAATTAAAAAAAAAGCCCTCCACAAATGGGGAGGGAGGAAGAAAAAGCAAAGAAAAATAAAAGAAAGGAGCTGCTAATTCAAGAATAACTACCAGACTTTAAAAAAAAAGAAAAAAAAAGAACAAAAATAGTTGGCTAATTTCTGAAAGGGGGGCGGGTGGGAACCGCCGCGACTGCTTCCCAGCGATGCAAGCAGAAGCCTTGATGTCTAGTGCACTTACATTTTATGCTGCGCACAGTGGGTCCCCTCCTCCCTGCCTGCCTCCCTCCTCCTCTCCCTCCCTCCCTCCTTCCCTCCGCCCTCCCTGCCTAGGAAGCTCTCTCTCCCAGGGGACAAGAATTCCAGTGGACCCAATTAACACTGTACTTTGCTGGCTCCTTGGTATGATCGATATTAAATAAGAGGACTTTTAGCAGCATTGAAAAATAAAGCAGCCATATAATGTGTGGCTGATGGAGACTGCATCTTTCCTCCTACGTCTCTACTCCCCCAGTCTCGAAACGATCCAACGCAGCAGAAAAAAAAAAAAAAACAATTTCAAAAGCATGTGCCAGTACCAGTGATCCAAGCTGCATCAGATTTTTGTTAGGAACTTGATGGGAGTCCTTGGCTGCTCATTTCACTAGCTTCGGCAGTACTTTAATAAAGTGGATTTACAAATCAATGGAAGGAATCCAAAGGTTCACAAACAGGCTCTTTCATCAGGTCCGCTGCCTGACCGTACAGGAAGTTTGCTGAAGGGGTCTGGGGACTGTTTCGCCAGCACACTTGTTTTCAATGGACTCCCAACAACACGACTTGTTTGGTTTGGTGAGAGAAAGGCAGTAAGAGGTTCACTGCTTTAAGGGAATGCAGCCTAGTGTGTTTACTGCTTCATTCCTGAAGCACGTGTGGCAAGGCATCCTACAAATTGCAAATTATTTCAATTTGAAGAGGGAAGTTGTTGGGAGGCAGTAACCTTCTTTGGTCCTGTTTTCCCTGATCTATCAATCACAGATTGCCATGTAAAAACAACCTACTACAGGCTCTCTCAATAGAGGAAAAGCAATTACTAGCATTAACTCTTGCAGTTGCAAATTAATACAATACAGTCCACAACTGATAGAGTCTGCCTGCAAGCCATTAATCTAAGAATAAATGGGTGGTTTGCTTAAATCCAACTGGACTGAAATTCACAGGTTAAGTGGTCCCCTTTCCATATTTCTATTTTTATTTGTAAAACTCAGTGGAAAGGGAAGAAAGTCGTATTTATTTGCTGTGGCCAGTACAATTCCTAGCTGAGAGTATCCATCAGTGAAAACTGCCTACAATTACAGGATTTCAGCACCAATAGCTGCTTTTCCTTTTTTGTTTCTGGGGTGGCCATAACCTTCAAATTAAACCCAAAAAATAGCACTGAGCAATATCCTTGATTGAGCAGCGGGGTTGACCACTGATTTGAATCCATCTTGTTAAATTAATGTTAGATTACATTTCCATACAAATAAGATCAATTAAAAATACTCATAAAACCATGCGATCAAAGGCAGTGAAGAGTTAAATTAATTAACTCAAAAGGCCTCCAATTAAATACTGTTAAGGTTATGATTCTCCCTCTAGCTAAGAGAGGGAAAAAAACCCAGCAGCAGGACAAATTTCTGTTAGTGAGAACAAGAGTAGATCCAAGTACCACACCATTTGTAACCAGTTCTTTACGATGCCAAGTAACATCCTCCATAGTTAGATAAACGTGGGGCATGCAGAAATCTCAAGAAATATCACAAATTAAAGGTTTATTTACATGGGAAGATCCAAAAGAGTGTAGCTATACTGCTTATAGACATGAAGGCATGTTTCTTGAGCTATGGTAATCCTGGGCTCATGTACTTGCACCTGTATTTGTAGTGGAGATGCTGCATTTCACAAGTATCCTTTAGCTGACGTGGGGTTTTTTTGAGCAAAGGGAAGGCAAGAAGTAGGATCAGGGAAGAAGTACCCCTGATTAACACAGAACTAAGCAGGACAACACCAGGTGACAATTTGAAAGAGAGGAAAATAAAAATCCTTCACTGGAAATCACAGGAATTTATGTAGATCATCATGCTTCACAATTGCTACTGACCAGCACCACAGCATGGCAAACTGGATTTGAAACGTGATACAGAGATCACTGGTAATACCAACCTGATAGAGCTGGCAAAATGATATTTCTGTTTCAGTGCCCTACCCTGAATTAGGGGGCAATGCTAATCGGCCCCTGAAAGTGGCCTAAACCTTGTACAAAAAGCTTCTCTCAGCAAGGGGATCAAATCACTTCGCAATTGCTTTGGGACAACATCACAGTGAATGAACACATACATGCCCTCACCCTGGCAATCAAATTGCTTACACAAAAAAACACTTTAGTAAGGATACAATGCGCTGAATCTACACTGGCTATGGAGACCCAGTGGGTAGCTGCATTTTGGGATAGGTTGAGGTTTACAGCCCCAGAGGGGCACATAAGGGCTCTTGGAACCCATAAATGATCTGTCGGTTGGTCTGTCATCTCAACATGCCCAGGGTCTAAGAATGTCTTTATTATCCCAGTTTTGGAGATGATGATTTGATGACTGGAAGCCTAAATTGCCTCCCCAAGGAGATACAAAATGTGTTGGGAGAATGGCAGGAAACCGATTCCAGGCTTTTCACTTGCAAAGACTGTTCTTCTTTCAAACACAATCAACTGAATTTGACATATTTTTAAAGTAAAGCTTTGTTCCTTAAAAAAATACCAACACCATTCTAGACTACTCAAGTTTGAATCACAGCACTATTCATGGTATTACAGGAACACCTGTGCTCCTTAAAAATTCTGATTTGTATTCACTATCAAGTTTTATTGCAAATAAAAATCCACACTATTTTACTAGAAAATATTTTAATGATTGTTCGACAGTAAGAATTAGAGTCTCTGTTTGGTAGGACATTTCAAGCCAGTGGGGAATTCAGTGAATGGACACCTCTTCTGTGTGAAGAAAAATGGATAGAGAACATGTCTCAAAATAAGCCAGTACGCCAGGATCAGACCAAGTTATTGGTCAATGTCTTCTTAATTGAATGTCACAGTGAAGGTCGTGGTCCCTGGCTGTCAACAAAACAAGCCCTTCTGTTGA
>NW_005054302.1:11168855-11191277 GCF_000277835.1 Geospiza fortis
GAAAGAGGGATGTGCCACAGTCCTGACCCAGGCAAGAGGCTTCTAAAAAGAATGTGCCATGCACAGAGACCCTGGTGAGCTGCCTGTGCTGCCTTGTTCACCCCGGACAGTCTCTGCACACCCCACCTGACAGGAACAGCCCCTGCAGATCAGCATCACCGCACACACAGCCACCACTGCTGCCACCATCACACATGGGGCCCTGATAATCACACAAACAGCATCCACAGAATAGGACGTGTTTAGCCTAAAATTATTTGGAAGAAGAAGCACTGTGCTCAGAATTTGCTTTATTCACTTGAAAGGCAACTCCATGTAAGCTGTAAGGAATACCTAGCAGAAGCCCAAGATGGAAAGATGCAAGAAAAAGAGTTGCTACGAAAAGAGAAAGAAGTCAGTATGACTATCTGAGGGCAGGAACTACTGATTGCTAAGGGGGCAACACTACGTGATACAGAGGAAAAGCTATGAAATTTTTTTCTCATCTCCTTTGGAAACTACACTGGGAAGTGC
Source organism: Geospiza fortis (assembly GCF_000277835.1). Taxonomy (NCBI): domain Eukaryota; kingdom Metazoa; phylum Chordata; class Aves; order Passeriformes; family Thraupidae; genus Geospiza; species Geospiza fortis. Next base: position 11,169,369 of record NW_005054302.1, read on the forward strand.
CAGCATTTTGGACAACCAAAATGTGCCCTTTTTTTTGGACAACCACAATCTATCTGAGTACCCCCAAGCATGTATGACTGAAATTGCAAGCATGGAAGATTAACTAAGTAAAGATAAATGGTGCAACAGAATTTCTAACAGCTAATCCACTTTATTACAGGCATCATCAACTCTGTTCATTATATAAACCTCTCAATTCAACTGTTCTCAAAGACTACAGCCTTTGGCACTATTTAAAGTTGCTTACACTTTCTTTCTAATATACTCATTTTGATTTATTAGAAGGGAAATAAATTGGTAGGCTTTTCTCTCTTTATTTGTATCTGCTTTCATAATAGTACAAGAGATACTAGAAATTAAAAAAGAAGAGAAAACATTTAACACACCTCAGCTTCATAACATCAATACCCAAAAACAGAAACAAGGCTGAACATGTGGTGATGCGGTCTTTCCTCAAGAATGTAAAAAAATGTCTGCAGATATTTTAAATATTTACCAAATGAAGGGGATGTATATCAGGTTGCAGAGCTCTGGATTAAACACACTTTCAAGAGATGATGATTCATGTTAATGTACATCAGTAGGGTTGGAGGTTTGCTTTGTTCTTTTTAATTTCTAATTACATTTTAGTATCAGAATAAACAATGAGAACACATAAAGCCAGAAACTAAACCTAAACTAAAACAAAGGAAAAACAACCTTTTAAGGCACTTAACATCAGAGAAGGTTAGTCAGCCAATTACAATTTACAACCAGGTAGTAAACCATGGTGAGGTTCAGCTGACTAATGCTCTGCACCATTATGTAGCAAGTACCAAAGATAAAAGGCCAATTTACTATTTGGAAATTGGGTTTCAGTAACGTGCAGCTGCCAGTCTGTGGGGCTGGGTGATTACCTCCCCAACGGCATCCACCAAAGAGGTCCAACAATCCCAAATGGAGCTGCAGTGCCCATGGCATCCCTCCCATGCCCCAACTCTTCAGAAGGCATTCATACTTCCCAGCTAGGCATGAGGGGCTCACTGTACTCTATGCCAAATCAACCGTGCTTTGGTGAACCGCAAATTGGGAATTCTTGTTTCTGTCCTCACGATGCTAACAAACTCTCTAAAGGCACTTTATTTCAAGTGACCAAACAATCTTGACTAGTTCTAATTTTCACATTTTTGAAGCCCTTGTTCAGTGGGTCTGCAAAACATACCCTCCTGAGAAAGGTCCTACAAAATATGATAGAACACAAACTTAGAAAACAATAGTTATTTCTTACCATTCCCACCAGAGATGCTCTCGCTCTGCACAAGCAGGGAGGTAAATAACACTGTACCCAAAATCTGACTGCAGCACAGAGAAGCAAACCTAACCTAACTTTAAATGAGACTGAACAGCATTGCTGTTCACAACAGTGACACTACAAGTAGCAGCACAGACCACATAAATCTAATCAGGGTCCAAGCAGCTCTGACCACTGACCATACCATGATAAAGCATCTGTTACTGAGGCTTCATGGCAGACACAGCCATTCAGGCAAGCTTGGTTAAAGCAGCTGACACATTTCTCATGCTTCTGAGTGTAGCATTAGAAAGATCTGTGATTTACTGGGGAAGATGGAGCTTCTTCTAGAATGAAGTGAAATGAAAACAAAATTAAAAATAACGTTGGAAGAAATTCATTCTATTCAGCTGTAAGTGCTTGGTTGGTCCTAAGGCAGCTACAGGTAGTGCAGTACAGCTCCTGGGGCATCTGCCTGCCCCACTGAGTCAGCCTGGGCTGATGCTGCTGCTAGCTTGATGCACTCAGTCTTACCAGGTGTTTAGGATTCCATGATGTATGTCTCATCTCTATCCCTATTCCATGCTCACTCTGAACATGAACACAGGACAGAGCTCTTCTCAAACAATTTTTTTGTATAACACCTCCAATCGCTTCCCTCAATTCAGACTGAGTTACCACGCTTTGGTTCCTTCTCTGCAGCAAGGAAACCTTCCCCCACTGCTACGGCTTGGCAGCATAGGGACAGAGCTGGCTCAAAAGCAGAGAGAGACTTGTATCTCAACAGAGCCAAAAGAGCCTGCAGTGATGGTTAGGACATACCAGCCAAAGTCTACCAAAGAAGCAACTACGTAGGATAGTGGGAAGGGAAAATAAGTATGCATAAGAGCATTACAAGTACCTAAGAAAATTGCTATGTAGTGGTCTGTGATTTCACTGAGAAGATTATATGATAGTATGGCTCCATTGCTAATTTTGGTTACTGATACATCAGGCCTTTCTATCGGATACTGGCACACAACACAGAATATATTTTAAGCGTCACTTTGCTTGAATGTATATCTTCAACACATGCTAATAACAGTTCAAATTAAAAACTCTGCCACATCACAGATGCTCACATCTATTACCTTCGAAGACAGAAAGTAACTGCTAAGCATCATTCCTCAGAAATGGAGAGAGAATGTGGGAAAAGAGATGGATAAATTTGGCAAGAGATTGCAAACGCCCAGGATATCTGTCTCCTGCTCGCTGCTAGCTTGCTTCCTCTACTCCTTCTCCAGTTTTATTTTAGCAGCAACTTTTCTAAGCACCTTTTCAAGCCAGCTCAAGAGAACTCAATGTGTGTTGGCACATCCCACCACCACCCTGTCACTGTGGTCAAGCAGTCAAAACCTCCATCAGCATATTTTCAGGATATGCATTGCATCAGAGTAGTCAAAACCACTCCTTGTTATAAGTGGACACCTCCTCTGAGAGTCTCCTGGGGAAGTTCTGGAAAGATACAACTTGTGGGATCTGCAGGCACACTAGGATGGGGTGATTATTGAGCTTGCCCTCCCATCTGATGGACATCCCTGAAGGTCAAGCTGGAGCTCAAGCATGTTAGTTCGAGAGTAATTGGTAAAAAGACAATTTTTTCCTCTGATGGTTCTCCGCTGGTTTGGTAATGCTCTTCTCTCCAAAGCTCTTCCCCACTCCTTTCCCCTCCTCCCCTACCTACCCTCCCCCCAGAAGTGCCTCAGATTCTGTATATTCTATAGTTTGCCTATATAGGTCTCAGTTACCATTTAGAGAGGAAGAAAGAGAAAACAGAGATATCACTCTGAAAAACCATCTATTTCTAACAGGCTTCCAGCACAGCCAGACTGATGTCCCCATTATTAAGAGAGGTTGCATTAGTGTAATTGTCTTACAATTTCAACAGTTTCTGTCATTCTCAGAACAAATGTCCTACAAGTTCTGCCCTATTTCCTAAATGTCATCAAGTGACAATTTCAATCCATTTTGGGGAGGTCTTCTGAAGCAAAGAGCATGGGTCTTTAAAGTGCTTTGTGCTCAGGACTACTTCTTCAAAAGATACAAGTGTGGTTGCTATGGTTGCTGAAGGTTAAAACTCTCAGGGCTGATGCCTTTAGCCAACCCAAGCACCAGTTGTGGGAATGAGTCCTGAAGGTTGTGGATACTCCACAAAAGCAGCTTCAGGGCTAGAGGTCCTGGTAAAGAGAGCTGGAAGTGAGCAGATGAAAAAATGCAGAACCCTGTAAGAAAAAGGCAGCTGGGATGGTCTAACCTTGGTGGATTGGTAGAAGAGAGAACATACCAGTAAAAAGCTAAAATAATAAAGGTTCAAGTCTCCCCTTTCAATTTAGTTTCAATGTACATGACTCCAAGTCTGGCACAGTAATAGCTATGTATCAGCCCTCTGGTAATTCTGGGACATTCATCAACATGGGCTTCAAATCCCAGAGGCAGGGAGGATAGTAACTCAGCAGGTACAGTCTACTTTTCAAGGCAAACCTCAGCCAGCCTCAGGAGGACCTCCAGACTCTTGGTTTGCTATCTCCAGCAAAGATGAAAAAACAAAGCCCAGAATAATCCACTTTCCTTAAATTCTACAGTATTGTCATGAGAAGAAAATTCATGGCTTCATCCATTTTCATAGCCTGTCTTCAACTCCCTAAACCAACACAAGGAAGAGGGGAGAGGAGCAGGGGTGAATAAATTTACATTGCCCTGGTTGCCACTTTTCTAACTCATTTTGAACTCATCCTTCCTCAATAAGCAGAAAGGTCAAGAGCAGTGCTGGACATCTAGGCCAAGAGACTCAATGAGAAGAAGACAGAGGAGCACCATCTCCACCACGTGTGCCATGATTCAATTGGGTTAGGGCTCAAGGACCTCCACTCCAAAACTCAGGCTGGGGTCTTTAGCTTATACACTGTTATTACAGTCCAAATGAGGACTTCACAGCTCCTTAACTTCTGATATTTTACACAGAATAAAAATGTCAGAGTAAAGGACATCCATGTCACTTACACTGAGCAATCTCCCACTCCATCTGAAGGTGGTAAATCAAGTGAAAATGTGACAAAAGTCAGAACTGGAGTCCATAATATCCAGCACTATAAAAAAAATGAGGGCAGAAGAAGAAAAATGGGATAAAATACAGCATATCCTTTGAGGTTCAGGTTGTGGCAAATGATGGAGACAACAGGTCAGGGTTCACCACACAGAAAGCAAAGACTTCAGTTTAATTGTTACTAAGCTACGTGGTACATGAATAATAGGGTTTATGGATGTTCCTGGCAGACACAGAGGGAAACCCATCCTCTTGGGGCAGCTAAGTGCTTGACTTCTGTGTATTTTTATGTGTTTGTCAAACACTTAGACACTATAGGCACTTAGAATCCTTTAAATAAATAAAATGCATTGTGCTAGTTCAGTGCAAAAAGACACTGTATCACTGCATGTTAACTACTTTCAATGGAAATTATAACAGGGTATGGGCCTAAGTACAACCAGAAGAAAAGACTAATAAAAATAAGGTAGCAAGGAGAGAAGGGAGGAAATGTAAGGCTGGCAGAATTGCAGCCTAAAAAAAAAATCAGAACAGTAGACCTGAGAATAGCTCAGATCATAAGACAGGGAGGGAGAGAAAGCATCTCCTGTTTTACTGCGATTGGACCAGCTTACGTTTCATTAGAGGGAATCCAGGATAGGCAACTGTGTAATCAAGAGCCAGACAGCTTTACTCATTTATAATTAATTCAGAGTACTTTGAAAGTGAGCTCAGAAAATAGCCAAGTGCTTCCCTTTAAGGAAACCTCTTGTAATGTTTCTGCAGGGCACCGCAAGCAAAGCAGAAGTTGTTCAGCTGAAGACAAAAGGTTTTCTCCTGACATAAATGAATAAAGTGTTACCACAGGCAGTGAAGGAGAGAACATGGCCCATCTTGAAGGAAGGCTTTTATCCAAGCGCTGTATTTTTACAGCAAGAAACACCATTCTGGGCTGTTTTACACCATTTTAAGGGTCAAGAGAAGTCTCAATACATTATGGCCTGAGATGCAAACTATTCAATCTTCTGTTTACTGTACACAGACAACTGTTCCTTAGAGGCAAGCACAACTTTTGGCTCCAAAACCACAACTAGCACCTCCACCTACCCTGAGCACTTTCCTGAAGAGTGGGCCTTAAACTCCAGCAGGATTGCACTGCCCCCCATAGAGCCCATCTTCCACTGTGTTGACAGTGGAGCCCTGCACGCTGGCACTGCCTGTTTTGCTCAGATCCTCAGGTATTAATTAGCTGTCCTGTGCCCACACAAATAATTCACAAAGTTAAATGCCGCCTTCCGTTCCGTGTAGTTACTAATTTATCCACACTTAGCCTCTCATCTGTAATTCACATTGACATTAATGAAGAGACAAATATGTGCGTAACAGAAGAGGCAGTCCAAAATAAATGAGAAAAAATGTGGTCACCAGAAACCAATTATACATTCAAAACTGTATTGTAGAAATCACCAGAGTGTTGAAATCAAGTGAGAAGGAAAATGTACCAAAACCACACACTTGGACTGGGGGAAGAAGGGGGGGTAGGGATAAAGTTGCTAGCACATACAATCAGTCTCAGCCTCATGGAAAAGAATATAAATATTTAGACATGAACAGACCTCTTAAAATACAGTTGCAGAGTCTGCTGGCACATGGACAAACATACAATAAGCCCACCAATGTGGAGACACAAATCAGGTAAATCAGACACGAAATTGGCAGGCAACATGTGCAAGATGCATTTTGTAGAGGCAAAAATGTGTTCACCACCAAATACAAAAATGATTTTTCCAAGACAATCTGAATCTGCACTTGTAAGAGAAATAAATATTAAATATTTAAGGCTGTGCACCTAAATGCTATAAACTGAAGCACATGGTGGTGGCTTTTTCCTCCACCAGCACTCTTGCTACAAAAAGAAATGAAGGATTTAAAGAGAAATACTTGAACAGTCCTGGTAGTTGGAAAGTTTAACATCTTCAGAGATGGCCCTGAAAGAGTTAACTCCTTTAGAGCTCAGATATTCTCCTTCCTATGTCTCATGGTAAGTATCAGAAGATTTATGTGCAATGAATTTCCAATTACTGATCTGCACCAGCTGGGCTGTCAATCAGCCTGCCTATACAGCACACGTCTTCACCTCACCATGTTACCCTTGCATGTAGAAGCACACACAAAAGCACGTAAATCCTGTATTCCTACCAACTGGAGTAGGTGAAATGTTGCTTTGGACTTTCCTTGCAACTCCAGTCTAAGACAGGCATTATCTTCTCACCATGGTGTCCAGGAGAACAATTCCAGTAATGACTTTGAAACATCAAAGAGTATTTCAAAAGTGGAGCGACATTTCCTCCAAGGCTATTCCCATTAGCAGTCCTTTGCAGGGAATGCAGGTTATGAGGGAAATCTGGGAGGGATGCCCTAGGATCAGGACACAAAATTCTCCTATACTGTCCAGATACAAGGATTAAAGAAAAGAAAAAAACTCACTACCCCGTGGAAGTCTTTAATTACGATTTTGCCCAGATAAAAAAGTACAAAGTTGCCATACAACCAGATATATACTAACTTCAGGATCTCCAAAAAGCTCATCAGATTTCACTTAAAAGGTATTAACTCGCAATAAATACTGAATACCTTCAGGGGTGTGTCACAGTTTTAGCTCAGTATACATGAAAAGTTTGTGAAAACAGGTGTCCTACTCAAGGTCATCAACAAACCCATTTTAATTGATTACCATTTATTTCTTTAATACCTGGAGTTGTTCTTAGCACCACCACACATTCTTTATTTAACTTCTCAGCCACATGACTAAGGGAAATGCTTGAGTCAATAAACCTTCGCAGAACAACAGTAAGCAATATAACCAGTGATTAAATCTTGGTTTTTGATGTAGAATTCAGCCTGAAGAAACATAATTTAAAAAAAAGAAACCTAACCACAAAGCTCAGAAAAAATATTTTCCTCTCCTGTTTTCTAAGATTTCACTAAGCCATATCCCTGAAATAAAAAAAACCCAAAACATCATAGACATGGCATCATCCTTGAGACTTTGCCTGTTACAACATGATATTACCCCAGGCTGTTGTTTTTGCACCTGCATTTCACTTCCTAACTTGGGTTACAGGGAACATGATTCCTGAAATGTTAATAAGCAGCTATGTAAACAGCAAATCCTCGCTATGTATCAGAGTGAGTGTGCTTTACTGCAAAGGTTGAGCATCCTGTGAAGGGCAGGACTTTGAGATAAGGCACCAAGCCAGATCCTTTAGCAGGACCCTTAAGTTTTTTGTGCCCGTGGAGGCCTTACCAGAGCATTCTGGAAATTTTCATCCAGGCTGGGCTGCCTACAAATAGAGCTGCAGCTCCCTGGGGCTGTGTGGTTGTGTGCTGCTGGTGTGCTCCGAGTTGCTAAGGAGATGGCAGAGCGAAGGCACAAACCGCGTGGGGAAACCGAGAGGAAAGCAGCACCGCTGCAGGGTCTGGCTGGGAGCCAGGGAGGGATCCTCCTGCAGCTATCCTCTGGATCAGAAGGAAAAAAAAAAAAGAGGAAAAAAACGGATGGAGCTTCCCTCTCAGCCTGACACAGGCCAGATGCTGGGAACGCCATGGCAGGCATTCCCATCACCAGACTCCTGAATAATTATAACAAACCATCAACCTTCTGGGCTCTCGCAGCATCCCTGTTTCCTGAATTCAGACCTGAGTTCTTCAAAACAGAGGAAAATAATTATAGCTTATATTACAAAGCTCCAACTAAAGAAAATGGAATTTTTGAATCCTTTTATTATTTTGCATGTAGACCAGTAAACAAGACAGATAGGCCAAAAGTCAAGCTTGGAATTGTAGCTGTGGAACAAACTACCTAAAGGAACTGAGACGAGTATGACTCCTCGGTCAGAGTTTTCAGATCTGAGCCAATTCATTTATCTTTGACTAGAGGATGCCTGACTGGACTTGGAGTCTGACTCAAGACAACGAAAGACAACAAGGGTTGTCCTGATTTAAGATTGGATGCAGATATTACTGTCCATTTTAGCTGGTGAAACTAGATTCTGAAACAGGAGATGACTTAAATCACTGTGATGGTAGCAGCCATCAGCAAGACTGAGTGCACACACTGACAAGAGAAGGTTTTGCATTTTCAGCACGAATGGAATTACAGTTTTACAGGCATGTATCAGGCTTACTTGATGCTTATGCAGAAGCAACTTTACAAGTCCTTCTGGTACTTGTAAAGTTGGAAAAAAAGTTGGTGGACTGGAAAACTGCTTGAAGATAACTACAAGAAAAATGTAGAAGTGATTCCTAAGAACAAAACCCTTAGGAAAACAAAAATTACAAAGAAAGGTGTAGGAAGTCCTCAAAAGAAACAGGCAGATAGAAAAAGAGGCAAGGCTGTTTCTGCAAATGCAGCAGAAATGCTTTGTGGTATTAGCTGTAGTTTCTCACAAGATCACTCTGTTAGGACAGAAAATTAAATGCTTTTGTTTCCCAAGACTCATCCATGGCTAGAATAATACATCTTAGCAGAACAAAGGCAGTCTCTCTTGCCAACAGTATAAGCTCACCTCTCCCTGGAAAATACAAAGACCTAGCGGGAAAGGTGTATTTTTCTTTGTGGTCACCGCTGTTCCAAGCCATGGGAGAGTCAAAGTGTGTCTGACAGTTTCTGAGTATTAGGTGAAAGAGAAAACTGATTTTTTTTTTCCTGAGACAGCAGTGAAACCACACTAAGAATTCTTGAAATAAAAAGCACGTAGAGCACGACTGGTGTGAACTCTTACTGTCTTCCATTTTTCACAGATTCTAATGCTAACAGTAACTTGCTAGCAACAAATTGATGGAAAGAGAATGAATGTATGATCACGGCTTATTTCCCAGTGTACATATTTCTTAATATAGAAAAGTGTATGATAGATCTGCCACCATCTGATCTTGATTGTTGTAAAACCAGTCATTCTGCCTTCATCTGCCAAAAGAGTCTGAGAATTACTGGGGATATTTTTGGCAGCCTTAAGAACACAGAAGCACTAAGGCATATTCCCAGAGGACAGCTGAAAGTTTCTTAATAATTTCTATCTATTAAATGCCACTTTTACACATTACTTGAGGATTGTCCAGTGCAATTTTAAGTTAATTAAGGAAGAGGAAAGTGGGGAAAAAGCTTCAGATCTTACTGTGTTATTGCCTTTCTTTTTTCCCCACAGAAGTTTCATTTTTTATGACACTCTTAAAAAATCAGAAATCTGATCTTGTATCTAATAAATTTTATGACATAATACATCCACTGAAGAGGCAACTTATAATAAAGATCTTATAAAATATTATTTGCTCATAAATATAACCCTTAATGGAGTGGTGGGGGATCAACAACCCTCTCACATATAAAAATGGGGGTGTGGGGGGAGGCAGGCAGAAAGTGGTGAGAGTTCTTATTCAATGATATACAGTAGTTTTTGAAGACCTAACTTCCCATTTTGATTTCTGGAAAAAAAATATTTCTCCCCTGATTCAGCCACATTCTCTATGAAAAAAAAATCTATTTTTTTCAGGAAATTACAATGATGAATGAGCCAATAGAATTTAACAAAGGCTGAATACAAATTATTTACATGAGGAATATTACTCTGGCCAAGACACAATGGGAACAAATTGAAATACAGGAAATTCTTTTTAAATGTAAGAGAAAACCACATCATCACTTTTCCGCCATGAGGGTGGTCAGGCACTGGCACAGGTTACCCAGAGAGATTATGAAATCACCCTTCATGCATATATTCCAAGTTCAACTGCTCATGGCTGTGAGCAACCTGCTCTCACTCGCCCTGCTCTGAGCAACTTGGACTAGATAGCCTTCAGAGGTGCCTTCCCACCTCAGTCAGTCTGTGATTCTCTGGCTATTAAGAACAAAGATCCAAACTGACCAATTGTGTTAAGGATGAATATAAAATTTTACCTAATATCAGCTATACAAATAAAGAATTTAATTTTGGAAACTTAAGCCATAAAACTGGTAATAAAGTGTCCTTTTAAATGAACAGAAGTCATAAGTAACCATATTTCACATTTGCTAGCCCACATAAGTGTGTATAAAAAAGAAAAATATAATTTCTCTTTACATACCTTATACTTTCAACACTTTAAGTACTGTGCCAAGAAATTCTCCATTTTCCAATTAAAGGAACAGTTTTGCAATAGGGATTCAGGATTTATCTCTGCACATTGCTGTAACAGTGTTGATGGCTATGACCTCTTTTCCTGTCAATCTTTATTTCCATATGCTATCTGACTGACTGTCACATTTCCTGTATTTCCCTTTATATTCTCTCCATTTCCTAAGCTTTAAACTCATGTAAAGTTACTCAAAACCAATACCACAAGAAAGCTAACAAACCATGCAGCCCTTTGCAAGTGTATGAGAGCTAATGAAATGCATTTCACATCAGTAAATGATGCTCTGTCCAGCACTCACTGTGTAATTCTTCAGTTATTACTTCTCCATCACTGCCAAGGCTGGAATTAAGTAGCATTAGCAGTTTTGCCATCAATGCCACACATTCAGCACAGGTAGATTCACAGCTCTCTCAGGTGCAAGACAGGTGCAAGAGGCACAGAAAAAAGCTGCAGGAGCTCAACCTCTGCTATGAGCAGAGGGCTGGGGCATGGACAGGCAACCAGAATTGGAAAAGCTAAGCTGAACAGAAACAGCTGAACAAGCAATATCTAGGGGCACACAAATCTGGAAGATAAGAGCGAGCACAGCAAACACAATGGTGCAAGTCACTAGAGTGTAGTGTTAGCGAACGCAAGTATTTAAGGGCCAGCAAATTAAATTCATAATCATCTGAATTCAGGTATTTCTACGCTGCCAGACAAAGAAACTTTTCAGTCTTCCTTTAGAACACAGATGTTAGAAATAATAAAAAATGGTGAGTGGGGGCGAGGAAGTGTCCAGTTAAAATATACTCAAGATAGTAACATCCTCACATACATTGTAGAAACTCTCAACTCTCACTCTGCTAGTTTACTCTGCACACTTCTCTCAGCCAGGCTTCTGGGAGAGGAGGGAACTGTGGGCAATACAACTTACAGGTTTGTGTGCATTAGCACTGTTAAAACATCCAAGCTGGTGAGATTTGAAGGGTTTATTTCTCTGGTGAAGCCAAACCTTTCACTGGGTCAAAATGGAATAAAATTTGCATAAATGTGTGGATTCATACAAGCCTGTTTGATAAAAAGGCTACACTGACAAGCCTGGGCTCCTTCTGAGCATTCACTGCTATGTCTCCAGAGGTTCAAGTTCCCTCTGCCGCCCTGATAAAGAGGCAGGGGAAAAACAGGAACAGCAAATATCACTTGGCTGAAAATCGGCTCACAAAGCTTTCATAGCTTATTGCTGTGAGCACAAAGAGTTAAACTCCACAAGGCATGCTCTGATCTCACACATCAGTGAAAAGACAGCAGCAGCTCTACCCAAAGCAATGCTGCAAAATAAACATGAGGCTGAATCAGACCCATAAGCTCTTAAAGAGAACAGGGAGCTAGATATAGATATGAATTTCCCAAGGTGAACCATTTTTGTACCAATGCAACCTCCAGACATTATTTTTCAACCTTCTTCAAGAGTTAGGTTTGATTTCAGGCTAACAACAACCAGTTGGAACAGTCATATGAAGTAAAGCTGAAGAGTACTTAGAAGAGGTAAGAGAATCCACCTGAAACAAACATTTGGTCAAACCTTGAGGCTGAAAAATAAAACTGAGGTCAGTACAGTGGAATCAACATCAGTTACACTCTTAATGATAACACTGAATTATCACTTACCACCTGAAGTTGATACAAGCTAAGAAATTAAATGATGAAACCTTATAGGTGCACCTTGCCCTATCAAGGCTGGGAAAAGGGTGCAAGGGGTGGGGGGAAGTGCTGCACTTAAGTTACATATTTAAGCTACAAATAAAACTCTTAAAATTTCTCACAGTATTAACACTGCCCCCCTGCAGTCCCCACAGGGTTAAAGTTGGAGAGCTCAATCCTGCTTCTCAGATTGGAGCTTTCTACCACTGTGACCAGCTGTTAGAGCTTAGGCATATCATCAGGAATGCAGTGACACAGCAAAGGTCTGAATGCACACATACAAATGCACACATACATTTGTGACTCCCTGTAAGCCGAAAGCTGACCAAAAAATTATGCCCATGACTAATAAGTCCCATCATGCCTTCTAAGCCACTTCAGTATAAACTGATATGAGAATGCAACATTGATGAAAAACAATAGCTTTTACTTAGCATACCTTTCTGTTTATGTCAAAGGGGGCAATTTATGCTTTTTATTTTGTTGAAAGTATCAAAGATACTCAACTGTGACAGAGACACAACCACTTGCAAATCAGATCCTGTTCTGAATCTTAGAAATACAACTCATTTTGTTTCCTGCATTGCTCTAAGGAGTCAGAAGGAAGTCAGAAGTCAATCACTGGTGCGAGCTGTGGCACATTTCTCTCTCCAAAATAGCTGTGAGCCGGGGGCTCTGTGAAGCGAGTCAATCTCCAGGCACAACTCCTGTGCTGGAGCTTCTTCATCCACCAGGTGAGGGAAAGGTGTGACACAAAAGCAAGAGGATAGAACTGGCGGGGGATGGAAACGTGAATGAAGATTAGAATCAGGGAATTAATGTCAAGCAAGAGGCAAATTTTCGTTTTTTCCTCTGTTTTCTTTATTTTAACTTTAAAAACACTGCCAAGAGAAGGAAGGAGAAGAAGTTAGTGAGTGTGACAGCATCGCTGGAAGACTCAGATTGGGAAACTGGCAGCTCAGATGTGCCAGGGCATGGCCCAGGCAGGGACACAGCAGTGGGCTGTGGTCCCAGCCACTGGCCATGCAGGAACACCATATAGGAGCTGACAGGGTTTCCTCGGAGAGCTGGGCTAGGCTACTCCACAAATGACAAATAAAATCGGGTTTAGAAAGTGAAAAGTGGGTCATAGCTACAGAGAGCACGATGAGCCCAGTGCAAGGACTGTGTGCCGTGAGCGATGGAGAAGCAATCAGCAGGGACCTCAAGGCCCTTATTAGTGGTGCTATTATGCAAATGTGGCAGCACCCATCAGCCTGTCAGTCTGGCAGCAGTGAGCTGCCCCAGCCAAATGCCATTAAATGCCCCCTCTCTAGTCTACATTTCATAATCTTGATTTACCCAACAAGGCCATGGCTCTCCTCTCCCAGCACTGTCATTGCCATCCTGCCTACCCTGTGCTGCCCTAGACCTCTCAGCACCCATCATCCCCATCTACTCCTTCCATGAGGGCTCATTTTCAATCCCACAGCCCCAAGCATCCCTGGCACTCGGCAGAGGAGTGGCCTGGGGCAGAGGACTCTCAGTCCCAATCATTTTCCCCCTGGGCTTTGCCTCCTGCAAAGCCAAAGCACATGGGGCCTGGGAAGTGTAAGTCTGAATGCTCTTTTTTAAGCATTCCATTTTCCCCCCACAAGGCTGAAGTCCCCAGAAGCACGTGGGAAAAGGAAAAGGGCAGAACCAAGCTTCTGCAAGAAGCACACAGCCATCCATCTCCCTCCTCCCACCACTGGGAAGGACACAAGCACTGAGGCTGAGCACAACAGCCCTGGCCACACTCTTCCAATCCTCCCCTCAGTTAACATTATAATCTCCACAGGAAAAAAATCTGGACTTTTTAAACAGTGCTTAAATGATTCTCTCCCCCAAAGAATTAAATTACCATTTATAGCCTGTTCTTCTTATTAAAAATTTATCAATTTATTCATCACTTCTAGGACTGAAACCTTTCATTTGTTTTACAATGAAGAAACCTTTGATCTGCAATTCTCCAAGGCTAACATTTTTTATTCTTTAGTTCTTCTCATTAAAAATAAAACACCTCTATTCTCCAAAATGCCTTGATGGTACTCTCAAAATGCCTATTTTAACAACGAGAAACATTTTTTATCCTTGGCTAGTGATAGGCACTTCAGAAGTTTATATGAGGTTTTAGGGGGTGGTTTTTTCATCCTAACAGCACATGCTAGGGGAAAAAAAAGAAAAAAAAAAAAAAGAGGGTTTACATTTACATTCATGATCACTTTCTCTCAAAGACACAGAAGTAAATAGCTAAAACAAGAGTTTCACAATACTTCTTCATCTGGCATGCTGCTTTAGGCTAACATGAAATGAGTTTGTCCTGAGCCTTTGCAGCACACCTGAGCCCTGCCAGCCTGTCTCCAAGGGGCAAGTCTCAAACGGAGCCTAAGCCACAGTATGCATTAAGACTCAGAAGTACAAGCTGCAGAAGAACATTTGGAAACCCTATTTTAGCATTTTTTACCCCTTGTTCATCCTGTTTTCCACAGCTGGACACACAAAGACCCCTTTCAGCAAAACAATCATTAGCAGTTGGGTGTGACTAGGACTACAGAAAGCAGATTTACCCCTACCCAAGCTGCTAAATATGTGTTTAACATCAGTGGCTCTTGGGATGCTCCCACCAGGAGCAGGACAAAATGTCAAAGTGAATTTGCCTTCCTGCATTCCTGCTGCAACTCACATCTTACCTACTGCAAGGACCACACACTTTGCACTGGTTTACTGCATAAGGTCTTCTTCATTAGAGTTATTAAAGGCAAAAAGGTTACACTTACTGATCAGTAGAACAGGGCCAAGGAGCTTCCACCCAGCTTCAAGCTGTGTGGCACAGCCTGGCCGTATCCATTACATAAAACCTTGGCATCATATAGGACACAGCTACTACTTGGCTGTCGGGTTTCAGATCAGAAACCTGAAATGACCCAAGTTTTATCTCTGTTGCTTGGCAGAGGCTTCTTCCGATGCTGGAGAAGGCTGCAGAGAGCCCCAGGGCGCAAAGTCATGAGCAGGGAACTGGGCCTGATGCCATGCCATAGAGCCTTTGGTGAATGGCCCATGGGATGCAGGAGAGCCCTGGCTGCTGTGGGTTAGGCAGTCAGCTAACACATCTTTGAGCTTCTCCCTCCATGGGTGAGGTCCTGCAATAAGGGTTCCACTTTGAGCTATTCCCTGGCACAGGAGCATCTTGTGGACTCATGCTGGTCCACCACACACAGTTCTGCTCTATGCCTCAGTGCAACACAGACTGCACCAAAAGTTTCAGAAAGGGCATTTTTCAATAGACCTACGCAAGAATTTTCCTTTAAAAGCACCTTTTCTGGAAAAAATGGATTTTTATCCCAAACACACGTTTTCCTACATTCACTCACCAGAGAAACTCTGACACCTGTCAGGAAGAGGAGTGCTTGAAAATCAAAATGTGCTGCTTGCAGTTTGGTTTTTAACATAGAAGCATTTTCTGCAGAATTATATGCTACTTTCTGCACACCTCTGTCATAGACAGCTGAAGAACAAGCAAAAACTCCTAAGCGAACTCCTAACCCATTCAAAACTTGAATTCAGCTTGGATGCAATGCAGGATCAAACCCAGAGACATCTCCCGAGGTCAAGGAAAATAAAAAACCTAAACCACCCACTTGCCAACACTTGTCTTCAGCAACACCAAAGCAGAACAACCTACTGAACTTGGTAGAGAAACAATAATATACTCCACTACTGAAGCAGAGCATATCAGAGGATCAAAAACCACTTAGTGTCCAAGCCTCTGTTTAGTGCAATGTAAGCTCTCCAGCTGCTGGAGGGAGAAAAGTGCCATCTTTTGCCAGCAAACACATTTTTTCAGAGCCCCAGTTAGAATTACATGTAACTGCCAAGTATACCTGTGCTCCCTCCTCCTCATCCCAACAGTTGTAGGGATGAGGAGGGAGCAGAGGTGGAGCAGAGCCAGCAAGAAGCACAGAAATCTGGAAAACTACTCCATAAAATAGTACGTGGCTGACTAAGTGCAGTTAATTACACTTTTGTCACCAAATACAAGATGGACCAAAAATATTAGTCTTGAAAATCACTTGCATATGCCGGAATATTTCCACTTTGCATAAGTGGATTCCATTCAAATATTGTGAAAATGAATTCATCCCCAAAAAACATGACAGGCCTAACTGCACGTCACCAGATGTCACCCAGCTATGATGAAGCCACTTGAGTATGCTCTTCACCAGCACTGCCTAAGAGCCCTGAATGTCTGATGAGCCCCAGGAACATGGGTTTGCCAAGCACTTGTCAATCTCCAGTGCATGTTACTCCTCTCCAGTAATCCAACACCGACATCTTGTTCCTGTGTATAGGAAAGCTTGCTCAGCGTGTTCAAATTGCTGCAATTCTGACAGTCTAATCATTTGGAGAAATGGTGCCATATTAACAGATAACAGCTTGCCCTCTCTGCAAACAGGAGGCTCCTACTCTGCATCATTCATTTCAAGGAAGATGATGGATGAAGGAATCTCACCTCCTGCTCCCCTTGGATAATCGTTGGGATAATAGTATCTATACTTAATGCCCACTAGCCCCAAAGCAGTGCTCAAATATATGCTGGGGGGCTAGTTTTTAGATGAAATAACACACACAGTCAGAGAAGAGCCATTATTTGTGTTTTACAGAGTGCTTCACAAAGACAGAAAAGAACTTTATGTGAGAAAGGAAAGGTGTGAGACGGAAAACTGAATTAATCCCACCCAGATGTAGTCCAAGTAACCATAATATTACTGAATTAGAGCTCTGTTAAAAATGAGTGGGGATCAGAGGTTCCCAAAGTGTGGTTTGCAGCTGACCTTTGCTCCGTGAGTCACAGGAATGACTGACAGAGGTCAGGCCAAAGGTTTTCCTAACCCAAATACTGCCCGATAGTGGTCCACAACAAAATGTGTATGGTGAAGTAAAACCAGGCAAAATCCATCGTAATAACTAAAGACAGCAACAGAGCCATTTCCAGCTCCCACATTTGAGGAACTAGAGGGGATTTTTCTCTTTTTAAGAGCATCTGACGTACTTCTCTTTCATGAATTTGTACAGATGCTATCTGATGGCACAAAAACTTCTAGCATCCACAAGATCCAGTGGCAGAAAACTGCACAGCTTCATTACAGATCCCCAGCAGGTCACTTTGAGCCCAATGCCTCACACGTGAAAGAGTTGGGACAAAAAGTAAACAATCCTTCACTTTCCAGCTAAGCAAGTTTGCCTTTCTAATAATAGTTATTTTAGATCCCATTACTGTGCATACAAAGTTAAGGCTATTCTTTGCATAACTCTGCATTCAGGTCCACCCTGAGGAACATGCTAAATGTCTGCACCAAAATGCAGCAAAGTTTTAAGGCAGACGGTAAATTTTGAAGGCTTTTTTTTGTTTGTTTTGTTGGTTTCTTTTACTATGAATGTCTTCCCCCTTCCATTCCTGGGTATGTATGACCAGTCAGAAACAACTCCTATTACAGGACTCTTGCAGCAGATCCTCCCAGTACAGTAAGCAAAATGCTTGGTTATTTAGGCCAATGGCTCCCAAATGATCTCTTCTAAGTGTGAACAATCTTCACTCTATTGCACTTCTTTCCACAGAAACCCCTCCAAGCATTCTTCCCTTAAATAGGTGATCAACTCCATCCTCCTGTTTCTTTTTTGCATTTTCTCCAGACTGGATAACCATGTTAGTGCTCACAATACTGTTGTCAAATCCAAGGCCTCTCAAAGAGACCAGTAAAGGGAATGAATACCTTCACTATATCAACAATGCATTGATCAATGTATAAGTTGGTTTGTACAGGAAATAAACAACCTCCATGCTGATCAAAGGTCCTGAACATGGAGCCTGACAGACTATAAGGAAGTGTTTTAAACACTGCAGGGCACTGTGTTTGCATTTAATCTTTTCTTTTTTTATTACTTTCCTTTTTAAAAAAAAACACTTTTCCCCAACCTGTCAGTGTTTGCTTTCCAATATTTGTTTATGCTATGTAAGCTGTAGATTATTTCTGTTAGAGACCCTAATTTCCTCCTCTGCTGGGACTGTGGCGATAGCCCCAAGGAAGTTTACACTGAGAGAAGAGCATGACAGGCAATGAATTAAGTGGTTCAGAAAGCGATACAATTAGCTTTCTCAGTGGAGGAAAATGAAGATAAAAAAGAAATTCTTGGCAGTTCTACTCTCCTGTCTGCGTCTCAACTTCAGAAAATGGACATCAAGAGACAGTCAAAGAAAATAATCATCAATATTTGAAACTTGATATGACATGTGATTTACTGACACAGGACTAATACCAAGATCTGTCCTCTTTTTTTTTTCTTTTTTCTTCTTTGGTAGCCAGTTCCTTTGCTGACTGAGCTCAACTCATTTGCTTCTACTAAATGTCTGCTTTTCAAGCTGCCCTAAAATTAGATGGCAGGAAGCCTAGAGCTCCTGTGTAGGCATCTTCCTTACCAACTCCTAAGCTGTGAAGCACAGAAATGTTTGTTCCAGTGAAGAAAGCCTGGCCAACATTTCCACAAGACTTAGAGATGCTTTGAAACCCAGCATTGCTTTCAAAGCTCCTGGACTGATCAGGATTCACATGCTGCAGGAAAAAAACCCAACCTAACAAAACAGTACCACCAGTATTGAGGAGACAGATCCTGAGAGGCATTTGAGTCCTAATTTTTGAAAATGGCAGATATTTCTACATCCGATGACTAAACTACTAAGCTTTCCCATCAGGCACTAGTGGAAGTACTTACTATTATTTTTAATACATGCTGCCTCCAGGCAGAGGCAAATAAAACAAAAGAGAAATGACAACTGTCCCTTCAAATAAGAAAGCTGTATGTATAGTTCAGACTTTGCACTATCAAATGGATGTGGCACCTACAAAGAGAGTCAAAGTTTTACAATCGTGCTATTTGTGAGCCCAATCATTTATTTGCATTTATAAATACACGGACTGCCATGAACATTATTAGTCTTTAATGGCACACTTTGGCCTGGAGAAACGAATGCAGGAATATTAAAGGCATGGGTTGCTACTGAAAATTGAAGGCTTCTCATTAAAAGTTTATAAAAAGAAATGTGGAGTAGTTAGGAGAAAGTGTCCACTTTTAAGTCCTTTTTTTTCTTCCTCCTCAACTGCGCTCTGGACCATGAAGATTAAGAAAGTATTAAGAATGCTTAATAAAGGATTTTTCTTAACAGCAGATTGCAAAAAGTGTAAAGGAAGCTTAATTTGATTAAAATAATAATGACATTTACTAAAGCAGAGACTGTTTTTCAATAAGGAAGTCTACATGCAAACCAGTAATTTTCACACTTTCATGAACAGAAGGCTATTCTATGACAGACTATAAAAGGCTGTGTTCAGCTGTCCTTGGGATTTACAGGGCACTAATAACATCTCCCATAAATTGTTAACCACATCAGCAATACATTCAGATAAATGCCACCATGGTGGGTGAGTGATGCTATTTTGAGAGGGCTCAAAGCACCATGGAGTGAATGCACAACCTTTTCACCATCTTCCTTGGTGATGTTGTATCTGAAACAGGACAGAAATAAAACCTGGAGCCTGTTAGAAACAAGGGCATGACACATGGGACATCTACTTTATGAAGACTAATCTGTGAAGAAACAGTAAATTATTCCATAGTCCACCTGCTCTGAGCACCACAGAGCTCTGCACAACTGATGGTGGCAGTGTGCAGCACAAACCTCCTAGGACTGCTCCCAAACATTCCAGCAGACATGCCCAAAGCTGGACTTCATAGCATTCTATGGACTCTGCAAAAGGCAGCAGCTCTCAGCTTCCACTGGCACATGCAAACTCTAATTTAGGAAAAAAAGGGTACAGGGCAGCACACCCTCACTTAAAAAGTGCCAGCACCTACTTTACAATAGCCCTTTTAAATTCCAGGATCTCTTCCAGCCAGTTTTATCTAACTTCCGCCTAATATTACTTCTACAGTCAACAGCCTCTTTGCTCAAAAATCTTTTAAGCCATTATTTCCTGAAGTGAAAGATAATGCATCATTATCCTATATCACAAGAAAACACAATACAATATTAGATCGATATCTCTGTCTGCTCAGCCAGCCACAAATCTTCCTGTCCTTATCACTCAAATAGTGAAATACCTCATAGGATTATAGAACCATTTGGCTTGGAAGGGATCTTAGAGATCTTCTAGTTCCAACCCACTCACCATGGGCAGGGACACCTTCCACTAGACCAAGTTGTTTAAAACCTCATCCAGCCTGGCCTTGGTAGAGATACCTAAGGTTCTTTTTCACAAAAAACTCTCTACTATTTCTTATCTTTCCCATTTAGTGTCTTTTTTCCTTGAAGTCAGTTGCACATATTTGAATGATGCATTTCCTCTATCACTTCCCCATCTGCAACTTATGCATTTTTATGAATTTAACTCTGGTGAACAATAAATTCAGAGCCAGAAGAAACAGCAAGCAGTCATCATACAAACTTCTTCAAATGCATCTGCCTTCGTTTTGGTACAAGAGCAGTCAAATATCTAGTGCTCAGTGGGGATCCATCCTCTGTTCCCGCTGACATACCAGAGAGTCTCTGATGATGAGGCTAGTGAGAATAAACCTTCATCTTTCCTCTAGGAAAAGGATTTCAAACTTTTTTCTGCTCCACACATCTCATGTTGGTCAGAACTGCCATCCCATGGTGGCAAGTTTGATCCAGCGCTTTCCCAACCAGACCTGAAGTGGCCACCAAAGACTGAGTTGTCCTACACAGATTGTATCATTAACACGAAATCACAACCAGGTTGGGAATGCTCCAGACTTCATTTTATATACAGCTCACTTGGAGAATGGGGCTCCTTTGGAAAGGAAAAGTAAAGAGGACATTTGCTATCATAATATGACTACAGCAGTGTATTAAAAATTGAAAACAGTGGTCACAAGATATGATTCCTTACCAGTTTAAAGTCTTTAAATACTGAACCTGCTTTATAAAAAAAAAAAAAGACTCCTACAGACAAACTGCAATTGTTCTGTTTTGTTTCAAATAAAACCATATCTGGTTTCCAAGCACATGCATTTCTTTCTAACCTGAAGAGTTTTACCAGTCCTGGCCTTTGGTTGGTTTAGCTTGCTTTTTGCCCAGCTATTTAAAAAGCCATATAAACACAGGGAAAGGTTGACAAGGAATGACAGAAAGTGATATTCCAAGTCACCAGGTCATGAACCTTTCTACCACATGGTCCCAGTAAGGCACAGTCTTAATGTATCTTTAGAAAATCTTCATAGCTTCCCTACTGACAGCGCAGGACAACTATCCTGGAGAGCTTATATCCAGAAATAATAATAAACAAACAAACAAACTCCAAATCCCAAAAACCACCCATTTAGTTTGGATAAAATTATTAGAAAGTATTTTTAAGAGAATGGGACTATGGACAGGGTAGAGGGGTGGGAATAGCAAAAAAAGGCCTTCCTCTTCCTGGTAGCCTTCAGCCAGAGCTGTCTAGAGGGGGGGAGGATTCATGGACAGAAACTTCCAGCCAACAGTGCCAAGCTCTCACTGTGTAGCCAAGGCATATGGAATCCATCCATCTCTCATGAGGGACCTTAGGAGGACTCACACCTGGACTAGAGAGGGTCACCCACACAAAATTTCCATGCACTTGAAGAGGACAAGCTGCAGCCATGTGGG
>NW_005054302.1:11191328-11229620 GCF_000277835.1 Geospiza fortis
GGATCCTGCTACCAATAGCAGTAGGCACAGAGGGAAGAGGAAAGAAGAAGAGGAGGTCTGTGGTCTCTGGTGGGTGGGTGTCAGTCACCTAGAGGAGACCTCATGCCATGCCTGTACCTCCTCACAGGCACAGAGTTTCCCAGACACAAGTGAGCTCCTGCCAGCTTCCCAGCTCTGGGCAAGAGTGCAGAACCTCCGCTTGCTCTCAGCAAAATACCACTGTTCTGCATGGATTCAATGTAGTATGCATTCCCTGCCTCCCAGGACAGCACATCAGGTGACAGGTCTCCTCAGGCTGTGAGGGAGGCTATGGCTGTGACCTGCCCCAACCATGGCTGAGACCTGCCCTGGCGTTTCTGCACATGCTCCCTCCGGATTCTGGAGATGGGAGTGAATGAGACACACAACTTCAGCAATCAGGTCTTGATCCTGCTCACCAAAATGATAGGATTTCTCTTTGACAAAGATCCACCACTCCAATTGTGTCTACAACTACCTGGAAGAAGGTTACAGGCAGGTGGAGATCAGTTTGTTTTTTTTCTTTCCCAAGGAACAAGTGATAGGATTCGATAAACTGGTCTCAAGCTGCATCAGGGAGGGTTTAGATCAGATATTAGGAAAAAAATTCATCACAGAAAAGGCTGTCAGGCATTGGAGCATGACCAGAAACACCATGAAAAAAATGCAGCAGTATCAATAAAGAGTCTTACACCATGTAAATGATCAGATTACTTTGTCTTGGAGTGCCCCTGGGGCCCTACAGGGGCAGTGGGCAGGTCCAGAGCCTCCTGCCCTCCCCTCCCAGCTGTCCCTTGCCAAGCCCAGCCACTGCCAGCAACACAGCATGGGCTCCACAGCTGACTGGCACTTTCCCGGGAAGAAAAAGTTCAGTTTGGTTTCAATTAAAGAAACTATTCTGAAGACAATTTAGTCCCATTTCCAGACACAGTGATTTCCAGCTCCCCCTTTTAGAAAACTCCTCTCCAAATACTGCCAGTCTCTGGCCGCTCCACAAACAGTGCTCTTTTTAGGCTGTGGACGTTAATCAAGCTGCTCTTTATTTTTAGATTTTCTTCATATGACTTTATGCCACAAACTCTATTAACATTATGCCTTGGAACATCAGAGTTATTCACAGATCAATCAAACTGACAAAAAATATTCCTCCTGCCTTGGGAGAACTGAACTCAGCTGGCTTTTTCAGAGTAAAGCTGAGAGAAGGGAAAAAAATTAAAAATACACCCCTCGCACCATAAATCAACCAATTGGACATCTTGGCTGTGAATGAAATTTCTCTGAGGAGGTGGGGAGGGAGGGAACAGAGTGCTAATTTTTTCCCCCCCTGTGCCTGTGTGCACAGATTAAACATGCCTCTACACAGAGGTTTGACTTCAGGGCAGTGCCCAGTGCAGGCAGAGGAGCAAGGACCCACCTCTGTATTTCCAGTCCATTTCAAAATACACGCTCTCACACTCTTGCTTCCTTATTCTGTCTGTCTCAACACATTGAAGGGTATAGCAGCTGCAAGAAAACTCAACCCCTGATCTCACCCCAGCCTAACAGGAACCTTCTAATTCACCCAGCTCAAAAGTGAAACATTCAGCTGATAGGCTGGGACCTAGGGCTGCTGCAGGTACGGTGAGCCCTGCTGCAGGGACGAGGGAAGGACTGCAACACCACACTGCACTCCAGCCCCTTCTCTAACCCATGCCTAATCAAATGATTCACTCTCCCTTTCCCCAAGCAGGATGAAGACAGACTGAAAATAAAAAATATAATAATTTCAAACCCTGTCTATTCTGTTTACTGTACTGAGGCTGGCTCTTGAAAGCATCCCCCTCCCCCTCTTCAAAACCAGAAAGAAGTCACAGGTCAGCAGCACACCCTGTACAAGAGGCTGAATTTTATGTAGATTTCCTCACCAACACTCAAAAGTGCTTGGTAAACTTCTGCAATGTAGATTTTTGTTGACACTTGGAGGCACAGAGGTAAACCATTAATCAGGAACATAAACTACTGCATATCTCAACTGATGGAAGAGTAAAAAACATGCCAAATCTGTAGATGCAAATAAAGACTAAAGGTATGCTGCACCATTTATGATTGGCAAATTCAGATCTGCTGCTGTGACCAGTGAAACCTTAGATTATGCAGAAGGAACAAATTACACACTTCTTTTTTCCTCCATGTGTTTACACTGAGCACAGCAGCATAGCCAGCGACTCTCAGGAGCCCCATGCAAGTGTTCAGAGTGCCACAGGCAGATGGGGAGAGACCCAAACCAAGGAGTGAAGTCCCAGCTCCTCCAGATACCAACAGCTGTAGGACCATCGGAGATAGGCAGGGAAGTGTCAGCAGCTACACACCCTCTGCTCAGACCCAGCAACACAAAACCAGCCTGGGAGTAACAGGAAACTTTTTTCCCATTTCAAAGCAAAAATCCATGGCTTACTGAATGTTCTTCTGTACATGAGGTTCTTTAAATTCACTGGAAAGTGCTGAGTACTTTTGCCAGCTTTGTGCCTTCAATGTGAGACACCCGACAAGCTTGTGCTCTGCTAGCATTTGAAAAAAAAACAACCTAAAACAAACAAGCCCCAAACGCAAAACAGTAGAAGACAGTAAGCATTAAAGACTTTTCCCAATCCCTTGCTAAATTAATGCACACTAAAATTCCACAGAAGAAAAAGGATAGAAAAGTTTGGCTATGGAAACATTCCTCTGGAATTCCATGCACTGACACAAAACTGGTTTAGTCTTAAGACTGCAGGAGCTTAAGCAACAACTTTTGTAAAATCTGCAAACGTTGGGAAAACTCTGTCACAGGGCAAAGCAAGGTAACATTGCCCAACACTTCTCCTTTTTCACATTTATAATGAAGGGGATTGCTCTCAAATTTTTCACCATGAACAACTTCACAAGACAAACCATGGTCCAGAACAATACATTCCTATTCCAAAAGCGTTTCAATTGATCTGTGAGCTATCCTCCAAGCTATGGAAATGAACAGAAAAGCACCAAGCAATAAGCTGTATGTTCACACAGGCAGCTCCCAGAAGACACAAGTTTCTCCTCTGAATATTTTTTGTTCTGTTACCAGTCACGAATTACTGGTTCTGCCATGTCAAAACAAACATGGCTTTTGTTATGCTTTCTGAAGTGTTATATTTACCCATCTTGGTTATATTTTTTTCTTTTGGCTGCTCATCTGATGCTTAAGGAATGATAAGGATTCCTTACTGCATTAAGGAGGTTTAAAATGCAGTGCACAGCCAAGCAATTTGGAAGCAATTGCTATGTTTCCAAAGTGAACTTTAATCTAGAAATGCTCATAAAAATCATATTATGGCAAACGGAAACAATAATGTTAATTAAATAATTTGCATTTGCATAGCAATCGGTCCCGAGGGCCAAGCATATCATAGCACAACTCACATGAAGTACACCACGTGCTCAGCAGCAACAGATTTTTAAGGTTTGACCTGAAGAAATCGAAGTGCAGGCAACACCTGCTTTCTCTTGCACCTTCTGCCCTCAGCCCCTGCATAGGCAATGGCAGCCACCAGATTTTGGCTGCCTCACATTGTACAGCAGGACTTTCATGCTTGCTGGTTAGCTGTCTGAGAAGCGACCACTCCCCTGGGCCGTTCTGTTTTGTTTTGCTAAGCCACAGTACACAAACAGCAACAGGTTTTTGTTTAGCAAGATGCTCCTGCCAAGGACAGGCACCTTGCTTAACTTGTCATGCCAGGTCCTCTTCAGCCAGCTGGGTGCAGGACAGATCCTCTCCAGGAAACACAAACACAGACGAGTCCTTCCACCCTTATGCCTTCTGTCCTGTCCTCAACAAAAGCAAAGGTATCTGTGGAGACACTTAACACCCATAGCCAGCTCTAATTCAGTATTCCTGGTCAGAGTGGGTTTTGAACATGACAGAAATAGAAATAACTGCATTTCAAGAGAAATTCATTCTTTCCAAGATCCTGCCCACTTAAAGAGCAATGCCAAGTTCCTTATATTTTTGTGGGTCTCTTAACAATTTAGGAAAAGAATTTGCAGTGGCAAGAACCAGAAACTCCAAAAGCACATGATTGTTTTTAAATGACACTGTCAAGAATTAAAAAAATAAAATACATTTATATATAGAGAAATAGAAATAGAATATATATATATATTACACAGAAAGTGTCTCAAAAAAAAGCACAGACAACCCCATCTGCATTTGTGGTTTTTGTTATATTTTCTGCCCTATTTATTAGCTCTGTCAGGGAAGCAGCACTAGCTAATTTCATTATTTGTTCTCAGCCAATTTGACTTTTTGGCTTCCTTCCTATGCCCTAACAGAGTTGCTCTGTTTCCAAAGAAGGGAAAACAGTCATTGCATTACTGGAGATCAGACAACTTCCTCAAGTCCACTCTAGCTCCATGGGAGGAAAGCTCCAAGGCATTGCTGGGAGAACATATCCAGTTCTCATCTTCTTTTGGATTCTTCTGGCTACACAAACACACCACAGGGACAGAGGTGCAAAATGAAACACCTGCAGGCTCTCCTCCTAAGTGAGCACTTGACACTGCATTAATGCAAAAGACTTCAGGTAGTTCCACACAGGAGTAGCTTTAACCTACACAACCCAGTGAAAGTCCAATAAAACAAAAGGATGCTTTCAGTAAGGCAGATCTTCATAAGCAGGGAAGATCCAGATGTTTTGTAACACACCCTTTCAGCAGGCCTATCTTGACTCTGTTTCTGGAAAAAGTAAAAAAGCCAAAGAATCCTAAAAAAAAACCTAAAAAAACCTGGACAAACCAAAAACCCAACCAAACAAAAAACAAGCAAACAAACAAGACAAACAAACAAACAAGACTAATAAAAGGCCTAATCTAAGTCACACAAGTTTAAAAGGGATTTGCATATGGCCCAGTGCTGCCATAGCATTTTTCACTTCTGTTGGGCATTAAAGGAAATAACCAAATCTTGAAATTAGAGTTGAGTGTTCCTTGTGGCAGTGTTGAGGAACTGAGCTTTTTTCCTTGCCCCTTCATTTTCTTCTCATCTTCAATTTTGTTTGCCACTGCTAACCTAATATACAGAAGTTAATTTCTTTCCTGACTCGAGGTATCACTAGGGGAATATTGAGTGTTACTGTGGCGGCTGGAAGCCATTACCTTTATACAAAAATTAACCTGTGGCACTAATCTCTTTACTTTTTTTCTTTTCTTTTTTCATTTTTTATTTATACAAAAGCACCTGCCTTATTAATACTGGAGGTGAAGCAATTGCTAATGCAAATAACTTAAATTCTAACTACATTAAATATGCAAATGTAACCCCCTAAGCTTTTCCTTAAATCAATATAAATAAAATCTTGTTTCTTGAACTGCAGAAGTTCAAGTTACCCTAAAGCAATGCCGTGTACACCATGAAGAGAATGGTTTTCCATCCCACCCATCTTTACAACAAACCTTTCATATGAAATCAGGCCTCTTATTTAGGACAGCCTAAAAGGAAAAAGGGAAACAAATATTTATATTTTAGAAATGGGTATGAGACTAAACCCTTAAGGAACTAAATAAATGGACTGAAAAAGAAGAAATAATGGACAGAAAACAACCGAAATTGTTGAATACACTGATTATAGTGTTTATATAAATTTAAGACATTCAACCCATTAATCCTAATTTCTGAAATGAACTCTTCCATGCCCAAGCACATACCAGGTGTAAACATTCAAGGGGAGAATCACCACCACTCCCAAAGACAGCTAATTACAGTAATTTTATGTGTAACACTCTTCTTCCATAAGTGCTACAAGTATGTCTATACTATTTTCCAAGATGCTGGATGCACACAAGCAGCAGGGAAAATGAGCTTGTGCCGAGCTCCGTCCTGCCTTTGCTCAATTGCAGCCAGCTCTCAACATATCATTTAAAGCAAGCTGAGATGTTTCTACACTGCAGTGCATTTTGGGGACTGCTGTTCTCATACCAGTGAGGTCACCCTGTAAAGAAATAAAACTTTCAGGCATGTGCTCATCCCAGAACTGTATAAAAAACTAACCACCTATTTATTTATTCTCCATTCAAAATCATCTAAACAGAGAGTAGATTTAGATTAGACATTACAATTAAATTCTTCACTGTGTGGGAGGGGAGGCATTGGAACAAGTTCCCCAGCTAAGATGTGGACATCCCATCCTTGGAATATTTGAGACCAGGTTGGATGAGGCCCTGAACAACCTGGTCTAGTGGAATGTGTCTCTGCCCACAGAGGGGGATTGGAACTAGATGATCTTTCAGGTCCCTTCAAACCCAAACAATTCTACAATTCTGTGATTCCATGAAGTATGTTCAAACCAACACAAACGAACTGAACAGGTTTTTAACCAGAGATTAACTACTCTCACTTAAAAACCAACCCATGTTAATGTTTTTCCTGGGGAATGCTCCCACTCTCATCACGGAAAAGCAACCAGCACCTCAGCAAAGCCATGCATCCCACGTCAAAAAAGATGCCTCAAAAGAATGGACAAAACACTGCTGGGTACCAACTTTCTTTCTCCACAAGGGAGAGAGGGGATGCTGGTGTGCCTGGCTCATGCCACACTGCCATCTCACAAATACTGATGCTCAGTCAGATGAAGCCCAGCCTGCTGGACAGCCCACACAGTTCGGCAGGACAGCAGTACTTTCCATATAGTTAGTATTGATTCAGGTTAGAAAAATTAATCCCTGGGTCACTCAGGGGCAGCTAAATGTTTTCAAAAGAAGCCAGACATAATTAAAAGCATATCTGTGCAAGAATGTGAGGTGGGAAATTAGAGTGTGTTTCTAACTGCTCTTGTGTATTTTGCTATATTGAGATTAAAGGGCAGGTCACTCCCCTGGCAGCTCTCAGAGAGAGAGAGATGTATTTACTAAACAGCGCAAGTTACAGCTGGGAAAGTAATGCACTACCAGTCACCACCTTGATTTACCCTCTGAAAGGCTGAGAGTTTACCTGACACTTAGAAACTGCAACACACACACTCGCCAACCCTGCACGCCCTTCTCCTGCATCCTCCTTCACCGTTCACTGAGCTCACCTGCAGAGACTTGTAATCCCTTTAACTGGGAACTCCTCCAGCCTGGGGGCACATCCCCTTCCTCTGAGCATGGAGAGACTCACACCCCCAGTAACAGTGCCCAAGACACACACTTAAGTGCAACCCAAAAGGACATCTCCACACCAGATCTGCAGGGAGACATGAGACTGCACCCCCAGGCAGTCAGGAGGAAGCTCTTCATCGTGTGCCAAGCAGAGATGGGGCTGTCAGGTCCTGGGGAGGGACAGGGCAGTCTGGCCAGGACTATTAGCCATGCCTCTGATCCATGTCCTTCCCTCTGGTTTGGCATACAGCTAGAAGGGAGCCTTCAGCAGCCTGCCAGCAATCAGGAGCCTCCAACAGTCTGAAATGCCATTCTTCTCTAATGCAATGGCGTTACAGTTTTCACTCATAAATGAAAGCTATCAGGCAACCATTCAACATACAGAGTTTTAAATTTTTTTCTTAATTTCACAGGACCAAGACCTTACAGTCTTTTTCAGCTAAAGTTCTGACTCATTCTGTGTCCTGGGCATCTGTCCTGCAGCAGATGAGAAATCAAACACTGCAGCACCTAAGCAGCTTGAAGCTAGAGTCTGAACTTGAACAACACTGCTCTCTTCTATGGAAGAGTGCAGTGCAAATTTAAGCTATTGCAAAGTTTAAACTATTAATTGCAAATTTAAGCTATTTGCAAAGTAGCTTAACAGGTCAGAATTTTAAAACCTATTTAATTTTCTGCATATTTCCCAATTCTACCTTTCTTCAAAAATATGATCCGTCAAAAAAAAACTCTGGAGATCCCACCTTTTGATTTTCTGGGATAATACTGTAGTGAAAAAGCATAGGGTCAAAGTCTGAGGATGTAAAAAGTGATATAACTTCTCTTCCCCTGACTCTTCCTTTTCTGTAATAAACTACTACTGGACTCCTCTAAGATAATAAGACTGCGTTCCTCTCACTATCCTAACTGCTTTGTACCCACCCACAAAACATTAACTAGGTAACTCTTTACTGATGTTTTTTGGCATCTTTCACAGCGGCACAAAACTTATGAATTCCAATGCATTTCTTAAGTTTCATCACTCAAGCTGCCATTAGCATAATTTTGATGATCACATAAATTTTCTGTTTATTTATTTTTGCTAGATCAGGTTCAGTTACGGCACTCATTACAGTTAATCTACAGCAGCAAGGTTGCTACTCCTTGGACCCAGCAAATCTGTCAAATAAGGGAAGCAAGGACCATCATGAACAGCGCGGAAGACAATTTTTACTTTGGGTTTACTCAGGGATGATGTTTAACCAACAAATAGTTTATTAACTCATAACTCTATTTTCAAAGGTATGGAAAATCAATTCCTCCATAACTTCACTGCAATCTGTTGTTCTTTATAATCTCAGAATAGAAGGCCATAGGATTCTACATAACCTATCCAAAATTGTAGTGCAGGCTATGGCATCCATATTATGAAATTCTACTTTTGACAGCTTACAGGAAGCTGGGATAAAACCCCTGTCTTTTCCCCTCACTGGTTTTGACACAAGCTGAAGATTTTTGACATTGGGCTTCAAAATGATGCTGTCCTGTTCCGTATTTAGATAATGGGAGCCTATGTTCAGATTTTTGCTTAGTAGATGTTAAAGTTTAGTTCAGCTAGAACAGGGCTAAGAGAAGGAGGGGCTGGCAAGCAGCCTGGGAAAGGGGAAGGGGTTTAGTTTGTAGTAAGGCTGTCCGGCCCAGCCTAGTTGAGATAAGAGATTAAGTTAGAGCTTGTTACTTTTTTTACTAACTAGAAAAGAACAAGAGAGTTTTTGGGGTTTTTAATCTTTAACATGTGTCTTTCACAGAGACATGTTTAGTTGCTCAGTAGTTTAACAACTGTCAGTTACACAAAAAACTTTTTATCACTTTTCTAAATTTCTTTTTATTTTAAACTAGACACCTGCTCAGAACATGACCTAACAGAACAAGAGACACAAGTGCAGATTATGGGCTGAATCTACCTCAGAAGCATTACTGAAAGCTAAGCAAACCAAAACAAATCAGACATTGAGTTCTTAGTGCATCAGTACTTATAATTTCAATTAAATATGCAATGCAGGATGGACTAACTTCCTCCTTCTCTCTAAAAATGACCTGCCAGTCTGATAAAAACAGTACTTATAATTCAGGCCTACCTTTCAGAACATGAGATGTTGAAAATAGAAAAAAAAAATTAAAAACACATCACGGACTACCTTTCTCTCTGCAAAATCCCACAGAGCTCCCTCCAGGTCACGGAGATAGCAGTTTGTGAAGCCAGTGACCCCAATACTGAAAAGCACTTGCCCATGGCTCACAGGGAAGAACCTCTGAGACTTTCTGGACACAAGAACCACCAAATCAAGCAATGCCTGGGCCATGACTGAAGGAGTGCCATACTGCTTGCCGCATGCAGTTTGTTTGTTGCTCTGACCCAAATGCCAGGGAAGGTTGGTATACTCATCTTTGAATCCCTGCAGAAAGGCAATGCTTTTACCTTGACGGCACCAAAATTCCACAGAGGAACCAACTGGAAGGCAATGATAGCTCAGAAACTAAAGAATTCACAGCTTATATTTAAGATAGAATCCCACTAACTATCACTCAAAATTTCTGATGGTTTTGTCAAACGCTCTGTTACAACCACTTGAACAGATACTCTAGAAAGGTGAGGGTCAATCTTTTCTTCGATGTAACAAATGACAGGAGAAGAGAAAAAGGCCTCAAGTTCCAGGGAGATTAGATAGGACAAATTTCTCCACTGAATGGGTGGAACAGGCTGTCTAGGGCAACTGTGGTGGAGTCACCATCCCTGGAGGGATTTAACATTTGTGTAACCGGAGCTTAGGGACATGGTTTAGTGGTGGACATGGGTCAGTGGTTGGAGCCAATGATCTTAGAGGTCTTTACCAATCTTAATGATTCCATTATTTTGTGATTCTATGAAACCATGCATAAAATGCAGGAGCTCCTGGCAGGAACAGAAAACATTGAGTTCAGGGTAATGACTTTGGGTGCTCTGTGCTCTTTCCTTTTCAGCCTGGAGGCTCACAACATCATTTCTGTTGGAAAAGGTCATTGCCAAGGGGTAGCTAAGCAACAGCTGAAGAGTTGTGGTGGTCAAAAAGAGCCACAATGTTTTAAGTTACCTTTTTAGTAAGTGATGGACAGTCCTCGGAACACTCAGTGACATCCCTCACAAGAAGCCAGTTAAGGGGACTTCTTTTTATTTCTTAAGCAGTTTCCATATTTGAGCCAAAAGAAAAAAATGGAAGAATACTAAATAAACATAGTAGAGGTACTTCAATTGCTCCCTAGCTCTGTTTTGTATTACACCAAAAATTCCAACTTCCCTGAGAAAATACTGGGAGGCCAGCACTCAGAGGAGAACCTGATCTGTGCTCCCTTTTGTGCCACTTTGGAGCCCCCACATGCTCCAGCTAGGGCAAGGAAAAACAGTCTGTCCACTTCTACTCTGCACAGGTGGAGGAGTGTCCAGGGGCACCAGCCCCAAACCCTTCCACATCATGGAGCACAGGTCAGTGTGGCTGGAGATGCTCCACTCTTCTGAACTCCAGCTGCTGATGCATGAATGCAGATCTCAGCCCCAGCTGTGCATCCAAGGGTTTGCCAGACAGTTCTCTGGTTACCTGTACACCAAATGCATTGACCCAGTCTTTGCAACACTCTGGTCATGTTAAAGCTTCAAGCTATACAACTTTGAGTTACAGGGCTGGGTCCCCACTTTGTTTGTTTCTCTCCCAACCCTCAGAACACTGGCTTACCACAGATTTAAAGGAAGTGCAGGGCATGTCCACAGATTACCACAGATTTAAAGGAAGTGCAGAGCATGTCCACAGATTACCACAGATTTAAAGGAAGTGCAGGGCATGTCCACACACCATGCAGTATCACTGCTGAAATGCAGGTGCTGCTCTGCTGTCACTGCCTCTGGGCTGGAAGGCCTTATATTGGCATCCTGAAGCACTTTCTGCAATTCAGGCACATAGATACTAAGCACACACTTCAGCAACCAAAACTTTAAATGCCTCTTGTGCTTTATCTGTGCTGTACCTCATCCACCTGAAGGATTTCCTCTCTGGCACACGGGCAGTCTGACCAGCCTGCACAATGCTTGGTGCCCAGTCACACCAAAAACCATTGGTGCCTACTGAAACAGTATTAACAGTAACAGGCAAGTCAACCAAACCTTCCAGCATCTCTTCCCCAGTCAACTCCCATGCCAGAGCCAGAGACAAAGGAAAGGGGTGAGAAACACAACACATTCTGTCTGCTGGATCCTCAGCACCTCCCACTCTCAGCACAGCCCTACAGCCGTACAAACAAATGCCAGCAGGGCAGTCTGTGACCTACTTTCCCTCCCTGCACGGGGAGCTGTGCCATTGTGAAACTGCCACTGAATTTCAGCTGCACAACGATGACAAGAGGGAGCTGAGGCGGCCCCACGCTGTGTGACTAACACTGACACAGCGGCTACTGCCCTGGCATCCATGTCTTCTACCGGAGAGCCTCCGCCGTGCCAGCCTCCAGCTGCTGCAAGGGGCTGAGCTACAGCTCTCCAGGGCAGCATGGCAGCAACCCACACACCTGCCCAGAAGCTCTGTTCCTCCCTCTTCCCTCTCAGGCACTGCCTGGAAAACTATCCCTAAGTCACTGCTCTGAAGTTTCTTGCACACCCTCTCTGCCTTTGAAGACCTTTACAGTGCTGAGACCATTGCTGCCTGCCTGCTGTCTGGCATGAAAATGACCATGCCACTATATTAGTGCCACAACCAACTCAGAGAGCCAACTGTATCCAGGCTTGCATCAAAAGAAGCATGATCAGCAGGTTGACAAGACAATTCTCCCCTTCTACTCTCCTCTCGTGAGACCCCACCTGAAGTACCTCATCCAGCTCTGGGATTTGACCAGAAGAAGGATGTGGATCTGTTGGAGTAAGTGCACAGGAGGGTCACACAAATGATCAGAGGTCTGGAGCATGTCTGCTATGAAGAGAGGCTTAGAGAGCTGGGATTGTTCAGCTTCAAAAAGAGAAGCCTCCTGTGAGACCTCATTGCAGACTTCCAGTACCTAAAGGGGGCTTATAAAAATGAGGGAGAATAACTTTTTACATGGATATACAGTGATCAGACAAGGGTGAACTGTTTTATACAAAAAAGGAGAGATTTGGGTTGTGTCAGGTTGGGTTAGGAAGAAATTCTTTACCCTGAGAGCAGTGAAGAACTAGAAGATGTTGTCATTGCAGAGAAGCTGTGAACATTGCTGCTTAGCAGAGTTTTGAAACAACCTAATGGGTGCCCAAGTATGGATTTGAGCCTAACTTGAAGCACACAAATTTGACTAAGCAGGCTGAGAGCTCACATTAGGATCTCCAACCCATCTGTGCAGCATCTGCACCTTAGAGCTTACCCCAGACAGCTGAGCCACATCCAGGCATCAGGAAGCTGGTCCTGCAACAGGAGCTGCCTTGCCCACTATGACCACATCATCTGTGAGTGTGGCATTTTTGGGCATGTACAGGTCACTGCTATGCCACTGACACATCCTGTAGACCAGAGCAAGTCCACTGGCTGAAGAGGGTGAGCTCAGCCCATCTGCACAGACACGCTCCTGCCACAACACCTTCTGCATAGCAAAAATGCCTCCCCGTTGTCCGGGCAGGTCTGAACTCAGGTTCACGGAGACCTGGCCATTTTCAGTTCCCAAATCTTGTCCATCTTTGGGAAGGATGAGCTCATCAGGAAGCCTTTCCTGAGGGCTGATGACAGTACTTCCCTGCCTTACCATTTACCACTTAGCCTTGCAGCCCACGGGGAAATTTCAAGTCTACACAAACTTAAACCCAGTACAAATGGGGGTCTATTATGTTAACTCCAAGGCAACCCTCATCCAGCACCTCCATGTAATAATAAATTAAATGAAAGGGGAATAAGAAAGGAAGTCTCCTCCCAGTTTTACAAGAATAGATTGATCTTTAGATGTTTTCTTTTACCTCCCATGACTGCAGAATAAGAAACAGTCATTAACTCCCACTAAACATTGCGCCTAACTATCCTGGTCCACATGCACTGAAAGCTATTTTAATATTTTGACAGTTTGATACCTACTGAGGGTAGCAGAGGCCCTGAAGAACTCCTCCTCCCTCTCCCGCATAGGAACGTGCTGTGCAATACTAACTTGGTATTCCACAATCCTTTTCTTAAAAAGAACACTATGCTATTAACATAATTATCTGATTAATCTTTCAGCCTCATTTTGCATTAAATAAACACCTGGATGCAAAATGCTTTTTCCTCAGAGAGTGCACCTCAAGTGTTTATCCAGCACACTAATGCAAGGGATACCACCAGCAGTCCAACTGGTGGTCAAGGAGGAAAGCAAGTACTCCTGAGCACACTGGGGACAAGCAGGTATTAAAAAATACTTCAAAGTAAAACCACAATATTCATCACTTTATATTTACCACCTCCTCAGGATGAGAAAATTCCCATTTTAGAACTATTAAAAACCTTTAAATGAGTATATTGAAAATACACATACACACAAGCTATTTGAGTGCCTTACAGAATTTAAGGTCTTACCACCTCCTCAGGATAAGACAATTCCCATTTTAGAACTATTAAAAAACCTTTAAATGAATATGTTGAAAATACACATACACACAAGTTATTTGAGTGCCTTACAGAATTTAAGGTCAACAGCACACTGCTTGACTGCTCAGTTCAGGCCAAATGGTTCCTGGATCTAATGCACCATTTTGAACTGAGCCACACCACCTCTCAGAGAGGCACCCAGTTGTGAAAGCAGCTGACAGCCATGAATTGCATTTTTGGATGAGTTCTTCCTAATCATTAATTGTGAAAAGAAAAATTTGAGTGTGCCTTATTTTCTTCAGTGCTGCTAGTACCACCTAGTCTGAGTAATATTCTCCCTATGATGATACAAACAGACCATGAACAAATACCTTTTTCATTACTACTTTCAATTCCATCTGAGAGTGGGATGTAGGGTTGTGGGGTTTCTTGGGTTGTCTGAAAAACAACGCCTACTTTCTGGCTAGCAAAATTACAGGGTTTGGTCAGCAGGTGCAATTTCCTTAAGCTCCCAATTTTCATTCACATTACCTCCTCCAAAGCTTTGGCTTTTAAATCATTTGCTCACAAATGGTGTAAACAATATGAGATGCTGAGATGTTCTTCCCACTTCCTATCCAGCAAAGATGAGCAGAACACACACAGAAATCAGAAGGATATGGAGCAATGTCTGCTACCCACTGTTAATAAAATGCTGGGTTTGTAAAGGTCTTCAGAGAAGTGAAACCTCTGATTCCTCAACTGAAAGATTTCCCTGAATCCAAGGTCAGGATAAGGCCCTGCTGCAATGTTTTAAAACTTACTGTGAAGCTATTTAAAAAAAATAAAAGCCAAAAAATCAAAACACAAGACAGCTAGAAAGCATACACATTCATTCTTCAGACTTCACTAAGACAGGGTAGTTCAAGATAATTATTGCCAGTAATATGCTACCAGCACCTTTTGCTTTTCTCTACTCCTGGATGAGGCTGCAAGGCAGCTCAAATGGCTCTTGTAACCTTAAAACAATTCTGCTTTCCACTTTTGAAAGCCTTTTAATAAGACAGTCAATATTTTAGAGAAGAAAGCTCATCTTGTTTCTCCTTTCACATCAACCAAGTGCAAAGGAATAAAATGAAGCAGGAGTTAAGTATCCTGCCACCAGGGCAGGCACCACAGAGCACCCAGAGGACTCACACGCCTCTCTCCTAACTCAATGCAGTGTCCATTATCAACATTTTCTTTAGTTATATAATTAATGCAGCAACGCACAATAGGCCAGTATCTTTGGAGCAGAATGTCCCTGTCACACATACATGGGAAGAAAAAAAATTCAAATTGATTTTATTACTGTGTTTACAAAGTAATATGCACCAGAGTGAAAGAAAAAGGCTTTAGTTCTCCTGAAGCAACAATCTGCCCCTCCATCTTCAGTACTTCAACCAAAACACACAAACAAAATCACATTCTCCATCTTGTACCTTGCTTTTGTTGTTGCTGTTGTTGATAAGTTTCAGCAAAATCACTTCAGGCACATCAGAATGCTGCAAAGGCATAATTAAACCTTCAACAGCCATGAATGATATTACCTTTCACAAAACGAATAGGTAAGAAAGTTCTATACATCTGCAAGGACCAGATCTGCTAGGTGCAGCAAGTATCAGCCCCTCACTTGATCTTTCATTGGTGAACATAATTAATACTAAGCATAAGAGATGCAATGGAAACTCTCATGTAACAGCAACACTGGGACAATGGTGAAACCCAAAAGACTGCCAAGGTGTGCTACCATCTATCCATAATTCTCTCAGACTCCTTGCAGAAATCTCACAAGGTCAGCAGAAGTCCCTCTGCCCTCTGAGAGATTACTTCCTACCCAGAACACTGAAAGGCTCAAAGAATCACAGTGTCAGCTTTCTAGTCAGCATTGCACTGAGCTGCAGACTCAGCCTGGACACTTTTGCTATTTTCTTCCCTCCTTCCCACGTCCATTATCACCTAAGGTGAATAGTCTCATCCTACACTCATGAGGTTTTCCTGCAATCTCAGGAACCTGCCAGGCACCTTTCCATCCAGCTAAATATCCATCCTCAGCACCAGAAATGGAGAAACACAAACCAAAGACAACCTATCATGCATCTTTCCATACGGCAATCCATTAACTTGCAGAACTAAAGAGAACTCGATTTGTAATGAAGTAAAACAGCAAGATGGCAGCCTGCTCAGCTGAAAATCACTCCAGATACAGCTGTGCTGAAAAGATTCAGTTCACTTACTGAGAAGAGTTCTTATCCCCTGACCAGTGCTGACTGATAGGCAATGCAAACATGCAGTCTGGTGCCCAAAATTTAAAATCCTTTTATTTTATTCACCTCCTTAGTTACTGTTTTGTTTTAAATGAATTCCTTAATCACAATCTCTCACCATACTTGTAAATTCCATCTGCATTTATCAAGATTCAGGCTTTAACCAAGATATTTAATACCTATGCCTATTTGTTACCATTACTTGTGCTGAAATCCTTGTAGCCCTACATGCTTATTTGTCAGACTAGTTTAGTCAGCATGGTGGATATAATGAGGCACAGTGCGCTCCAGGTTCATCTTAACATTAGAGAGAGCCTCTGTCCCATGTAATCACAGCAGCACACTGGCATATCTTCAATGAAGGAAGATCTAAAGGCTGGAACTCATATCCCCAGCTTCCATTTATACTATCAACAAAATCATCTGGTCACCTTTCCCTTCTTTTGACAGCTGTAATATCTGCAATTAAAATCTGAATCAGTGGGGGCTATTTTAAGAACAAAGAAGGTATTTCAGCTCAGTAGAACACTGCCAGATTGGGTAGGATATGCTACAATTGGCATTCCAGCTCATTAAAACAGCTTTGCTGTGGACTATTGGTTCTGAAAGCGTTCTGCAACTTTATATACACAACACAAGCAGCACTCAGCACCAGCGTTTGCTGAAACTCAGCCAGCTTCATGTTGCCCTTGCACATGAAGAAACTTGTCACAACAGTCCTTCAGGGTCAGATGAAGGACTGAAGCAAAGGGGGATTCAAGGGAAGCACAATTCTTCTCTGAGGGCTGGGAATGGCAATAACACCCCCCTTCTGCACAAGGCATCCCAGGCATACTGTTGTAGTAACCGAACTGGTCAGGAATTTGCTCCATGTTGCAACCAGGAGCCACCCTATGAGCTTCTCCTGCTTCTCCTCCTTTTCCATGGCACTGACAGCTACTGCTTTCCTTCTCAAAAACCCGACACACCACACAGAATTCCATCAATAACTGAATCCCCCCAAAAGAATAAAGGCAGAAAATCATTTAGGTTTCAAGATCATCATGCTCAGCCATTTACTTTGAAACGGGTTTTAAATGCTACAGTACTTTTTGTCTGTAAAGATACTTATAAATGTGGGGGGTGGGGGGAAGTACAGATTTCAGGTAAGATCCATAGTCTTGCTTGGAAATGTTTTTGAAATGGCATTTGGAAGAACACACATTCCCAATCAGGAAGGATGAAAACAGGTATATCCTGTGAGCTGAAGGAGTTTCGTGAAGTTGAGGAAAACAGAAAAAAATAAAATTAGGCTTAGCTCCACTCACTCTAGGAATCTTGGACAGTTAGAGAATCTAAGTCAGTATTTGTATTTATTTGCAAATTCTACCTGTTTAGAAATGGGTTCTTACGGGGCCAGACGCAAAATGCCGACTACAGTGCCAGATTTAGGTAGACAGGTTTCTTAACATTTTTCAAAAGAGGGAAAGAAAAAACAAATTAAAAAACCCCCAACCCTATGGAAATTTGGATTCTGTTTTCATTTTGTTTTTGAGCTCCTTTCATTTATTTTTTTCACCTTCCCTTTCCTGAGATTTACTTTTACAATACAGAGTTATTAAATGCACCAGAGAGCGTGAGAGGAGAGATAAGTTTGCAAGACATGACAGTGAAGCAAATTAAAATAGTGGAATCTGTCAAAGCATGCCTAATGCCAGTGTAATGCCAACCTCCAGTCCTGCTGTGATGGTACACTACTGAAAAGCTAGATACAAGCACATGCCAATGAAATTTATCACAATTAATTTGTTTTAATACATTGCAACATTTAACTTGTCTTTACTGCACTTTTGCCTAAAAAAAAATAAAACAACAATAGTCCAACTTCCTTAAAAATGGATATTGCTAATGTTGGATAGGTTGCTCAGACAAGTTCTGGATTTCCCATTCCTGGAAGTGTTCAAGGCCAGGCTGGATGGGGCTCTGAGCACCCTAGTCCAGTGGAAGGCGTCCTTGCCCACGGCAGGGGGAAGCTGGAACTAGATGGTCTTTCAATGTCCCTCCCAACCCAAGCCATTCTATGATTCTATCATATATTCAACTAGCAAAATCAATCAAATAAATTACTGTTTTATCAGGAAAGTATAAAAAATTTGTGAAGCATCACACTGCTTATCCCCCTCACACAGCAAGTTATCATTTAATTAACAGAAGCCTACAAGAGTTTATCTGCCCAGTCACTGGGGCACGGTGGCACCCAAGAGGCATCTTGGAAGCTGAGATCCATGGCCTTTTGAACCAACAACGATGTACTACCCTGAAGCTCCTAACATGGCAGCAGATATCTCTGTTTAGGCAACACAACTCCAGCCTTCATGCCTATTAAAGCATTGCAGTGCTCATTGAGCATTGCACCAGCTGGCTTTGGGCCTCAGTCATTTGCGTGCCCTCCAAAAAGAGCCCACAAACGCTGCCAGTACAATGGATACCAGTCAGAAGCTTTTAAAAGGAGTTGAGATGGAAGAGGAATACAGACTGCATCCAGACACTGTCAGCATCCAGACACTCTCAGAATGACAGACAGCTGATCAGATAATTCCTTAACCCAAAGCAAAATAAAATCCTCATGAATTTTCATAATGCATAAAGTCATTACAAAGAGCAAGGATGGGATAACGTGCTCTCTGCCAGTGTGGGAGTACTGTTTGGGTCCCTGTATTTGGCACCATCTACTGCACCCATCACTTGTCTTCCAGGAAGAGATTAAAAACTGAAGCTCTGAGAACAGGCTTTCACTAGATTAGCTCACCAATTCTCTTTTGCTTCCAGATCACATCAATTAAGCACAGAGCAAAGACAAATGTACTGACCTGGTATGAGGACAGCCCAAGTTCAAGCCCCTGCACAATCTGATTCAAAGTAAACCAGCTGAGAAAATGAGCTTGAGTCAAAAATCCCATCTGAATTGCAATACCCTGACACTTCTGGTTTTACGGAAAGGAAGGAGAGCACAATACATCTGTACTGTTACAGAGTAAAGTCTGATTTCAATCTTTGCAAGTTACTGAAAACCCAACTGCATTTCTCCCATCAGCCTGACACTCCCCAGCAGAGATCGCACAGGTAAGAGCACCTGGGACTAACCCGGTCCTACCAAGTTGCCAACATTCACAATGACCATATGTCTATATAATCTTTTGTAGTTTCCTTTGCCTTTCATGTCCCTGAGTGAATAGCCACGAGGAGTTTTTCACTGCTGGGTCAAACACTTCTCCAATTCTTTGCCAGCAAACCAGGAAATTCATTCGCTCTTTCACGTATCCAGGGAAAAATGCAGGAAAGCTCTGGAGAGCTTAGTGGTTCTCCATGAAAAGTGGGAGGGTTACCAGCTTGAGTGAAAGCAGAACATGGGCACTGAGCCATCACCAGCACAGCCAGCTTGAAAACACCACTGCATGCAAGGAGGGGTTTTCTGTGTGGGCACAGGAGGAGTGAGACAAGCAAGCAGGAGGCAGAACATATTCTGAAGTTAGGGATGTTACCAGTGAGCTGGGCCAACCTGCTGCTTCTCAGAAGTGGTCACGGAGAAGCTGCTTATGCCTGGTCAGCACAAGCAGTACTGCTGAGTGCCTCATCTCTGTATTAGAACTCGAACCCAGAAAATCTGATCCTAGTCCTCATCTCTGCAGCAGCAATAGTTTAATCACAGCAGCCATTTCTCTCACAGAAGGATAAATAATTGGCATCAGTGATGCAACACTGACCACAAGAAAGCCACTAGAAATGCCAACATCATCAGTTTAAATGGTTTCTGTTCTTGGGCAATTTCTAAAAAAAACAACTCTCAGGAATAAGGTTTAAAGAATAAAAACAGCAAGAAACAGAACTGGTTTGTTTAGCTGTTTTTTCCCCAGATATCCTTAGTTGATGTCAGGCAAATCTTACTGTTTCCCTGCCTTAAGGAGACACTTTCTCACCTCCAGTGCTATTTATCCCCTCAGGTGGTGCTTAAAAATGAAGAATTAAGGTCACAGTGACAATGTTGGTAAGAGATCAGGCACTGTAACAGAGTGTAATGTAAAATGAAGACTCTCTTGCATTACCTCATCTCAGGTTTAAAACTGTAAGAATTTATTCTTAAGGACACTACAGGTAAACTGGATTTGCCTGAATAGCCTGTGTGTGGTGTCTATTTATGTGGAGGCTTTGAGCTTCCTGGCTCATTGCTCTATCACCCTATGGTGGTAAAAAGAACAAAAAAAAAGAAAAGAAGTTATTGCAGACAGAATAGTCAGGGTGCAGAGGAGGAGAGGTAAACCTTTGGAGACACAGGTTCACACTCTTCCAAAAGCCACTTGCTGTCAATCCACGCAAAGCGATAACCACTCTGTTTTCTGCATTTCATCAGATTCAGAAACCAGTGTTTTTAACCACACTTTATCAATGAACTAGAGAAGTTCAGACAGTTCTGAAATCTTTTGCTACCTCATATAAACAGGAACCAGCCCTTGCCTATTCAAAGACAATATTTTCATTTTCATTCACCTGTGGCATGTGGAGACTTGCCAGGCACACCCTGAAAAAATTCATCAGACTCCCTATCTCTCACAGTCTCCCCTGCTGGCTTCAGCTTCTCATAGAGAAAGGCAATAGTTAACTCTTACATTTGTTCTTAGCAAGTGTTTTGGACTACACTTTGCTATGGCATGCAATAGCTGTCCTCCCCTCATCTCATTAAGGCTGTACTGATGTACCACACAGTGATGAAATAGGTCTTGCTTTATTTTCATTCAATGCTATGCCAAATTCAAATTTCAGATGGTCACAATGGTTTCTCCAGCACAATCAGAAACGAAGAATAACTTAAAAACAAACTACAAACCCAAATGTTATTTCAGTTCTCCTCTCTCAAGTCTAGCACTGTAGAGTAAAAATGTCTGGATCATTTCCACAATGAAAATATGCAAATTAATTACCCTCTTATGTAGATTGATGCAAGTTATTTTGGTTGAGAACAATGCAAGTCACCCACAGTTTACAAAACAATATGTCAATAAAATGAGCTAGACCTGCTGAAAAAAGTATTTGTTGTAGCTATTTTTGCACACACATAACCTTGAATTACCACTTTTAGAAAAAAAGTACCACTTTCATGTTCTGATTAGCAACTAGGAAGCTGAAACTTGCTTTTCCTCACGTATTAATGAAGCTATTCATGTACCAGACAAAAATACATGTAAGAAGGTTACACAGAGCATATTACCACCCTTCGTCATCCCAGCAAATGACAAATGATAAAATCAAAAAATTTACAGAAAAAGCTTTTTTATCATCAAGAAAAAAATTCTTCAAGGCATCCAGCATTACTCTCCCAGCGAGCTTCTCTTCCTCCAACCCCCCAGCATATCTGCATGAAGAAAATAAACCTGTATAAACAAAATGTCACTACAGATGAAGCCTCACTTTCTATTAGAGCTCTACAACACTTCATAGGACCTTCTGTAAGGGCCAGAGCTGCTTGCTGCTGCAGCCTGACCTGAGACACCAACATCCACCCACCCTGGCAAGAAGCAGGACACAATAGCACAGCCATGCTGGGGAGGGCAAGAGGGACTCGGCAGAGGTGTTGGTAGAAAACAGGTTCAGGGTTGG
Source organism: Geospiza fortis (assembly GCF_000277835.1). Classification (NCBI taxonomy): domain Eukaryota; kingdom Metazoa; phylum Chordata; class Aves; order Passeriformes; family Thraupidae; genus Geospiza; species Geospiza fortis. The sequence continues at coordinate 11,212,966 of NW_005054302.1, forward strand.
AGATGATGAGACAGTGATGGTTAAAGACACTTCACACAGTCTGAGCTGTGACTACAGCTATCCATAAGATGCCAGTGGTTAGGACCTGCGCGTACATCACCCTCCCAAGCATGCCCAGCTCAGGGAATGCCTCACAAAGCCCTTACACAGTGATCCCATAAAAATTAAGGGCCTTGCCAGTTTGCTCTTTTTAAAATTTCGGCAAACTAAAATGAGTCATAAGTACCAGAAATCTTCAAATATGCAAATATATGCTGCAAGGAATCAAAACATTTACCCGACACCTGCTTGCTGGAGGATTTAACTCAGTCAACAAAATTTTCGGGCAACTCTCTGCCGAGTATCCAGCTTCTTGTCACCATCTCAATTTCTGGGGATGAAGAATCTGGGATTCCTGTCAGAAAACTGTCTCCCACTCCTATCCCTTGTGTTAACTTTCAAGAGCAAGATGGGAGAAAACTGTGAAGTTTCACATTCCTCCGCAATCCAAGTTTCTGGAGAAAGCTCCCTTCATCACCTCCTCCCTACTCTGAAACCTCCTCCTGAGCCAGAGGTATAAGAAATCTGATTTTATTCATTCCCCTGAACTTGCAGCATCCTACATTACCCCCTCTCTTGAGGATAGCTCTGGTATCACTCGGTGCTGCTTGCTGCTCCCCAGAGTGACACCAGCTATGAAGGGCAGCTCAGGGACAATCCCCACAAAGCTGCCAGTATCAGCTGCAGAACAGACCGTGGGTCCTGCTAACTCCACTCCACAGCTGCTAGGAGAAGTATTTCAGCTGCCGATCTGCATTACACGAAGTTGTTGCCCTAGAAACCTAAGTGAAATTGCAAATTCAAGCTAAAAAAAAAATAAAATTGTTTTTGCAAAAACTTTGTACTTCTCGCTATACCTTTTCCCCTCCCCATATTTTCTGAAAAGGCCTAAAACCCAATAAATGCAAATAAAATCACAGAAACACATGAAGAAGCCTTCCAATTACAGACAGGGAGCAATTTCCAAGCACTAACATTACCTGCATCTTTTTGGACATCATATTGAGACTTGGCAAACCAAAACAGTTATTGCAATGGGGTTATATTACTCAGGTCCAATTAACAGTGGATGCAGAAGTGAAATGAGATAAACACTACTTTATCCTAGCAGTCTTACTGAGTCTGTGACATTACCCAAGATCAAAAGAATCATCTTAAGCAAGATATTTTCACTGCAAAATAAATAAATACATTTTAATGAGACGGAAAATATCCTGTGTGTCAAGAATTAGCAACTTGAATGTGGAGCAAGACTCCCTGACTGCAGTGGAAAACAGACCTTAAAAACATCAGATTAACCAGAAGCTTGCAACAACAGCTCACCCTATCACTTCTTAAAGCTGAAAGTACAGAAGGAAATGTAAACTAATACATATTATATTTCTGCAGGATACGTATTTTTCCCTACTCACCTCCGTACAGGCGGATATTACTTCTCCACAGGTGTATTATCTCTCTGTATTTCTCTTTCCAGAAAGTAATAAAATAAAAATTTATTTATCTGAGGCCACCATAGAAACAGGAAAAAAGTCCCAGAAGTCACCTCTCTGCCCCCTCAAAAACTTAGACCAGATATATCAAATTGAAGATGCTACAACAGAAAAGCCAAACTAAAAAACATCTGAATCTAAAAATCTAAATCTAAATAACTAAATAAACAAAAAAAATCTAAATAACTAAATAAACAAGAAATAATTAAATAAATCAATCAGAAAATCCAAATAAAGAAAATCCAACAGAAAATTTTGAAAGGTGGATGCGACCTGTTTTCTCATATCTTTTATAAAATAGGGGAGGAGAAAAACCTTCACTCTCTTAAAAAAATCTTGAAAAATTAATTTCAGAGATGACTGAATAAGATCACAAATTATGAGTTATACCTTTACTGTACAAAATACAAGACAGAAAAAACAACCAAAATATATTCCAGAATTATTTTCAACCACTGACTTGCTAAAGCTAGAAGAGGCAATATCATGCAACCATCACAGGAAGGAATACTCCAGCCTAACTGCAATCTGTACTTGCAGATTGCATTAGAAATATCCATACTTCATCAAAATTAAATCCATACCAAACCATATAATATTACCACTTTTATCTATTGGGTTGACGCCTCCTGAAGTGAAACACAGCTCTCTGGAGCTGTGCTATAAAACCAGCAATATCACAGACTTCTGTTTCACATGCTTTGTTTTCATGAACATGCCAAGGGTTTCTTCCTTTCAACGTTAGGCTTAGATTTTATAACAAAGCTAAAAGTTCTCTCAGACAGCTACATCTCATAGAGAGATTTTATTAGGCCAGTTTTTCACTTGTATTTGCACCCTACCATGTGAAATCCATAGTTCTGCAAAAACATAATTCCATGCTTACAACAGGGAATACCCAACGACCTGATGCAGGAGTGCCACACCTAGAGAAGCTCATGCCATGTCAGATGAGAGATGTTTCCAGTTGGCTGGTACTGGAAGCCTGAAGACAAAGCACCAGCGAAGAGGAATACAGGGCAGAGAAGGAAAAGGCACTTCCCTTTTATTGTAAATTCATTGTGATACTTCCAAAGTCACTGAGACACAAAAATATGACACTCCAAAATACAGGTTTATTTGAGAGACAGCTGTGCAATGAGGCTGTCCTAAAATCCCTTGTAGGATGGGCTGCAGAGACAAGACCCCATGGCAGAGATAGACTTCCCACCTCCCTCTGGAGACAAGAGAGCCACATCCATGTCTCTAATAATTTCTTTAATTTATATATTTCATTAATGCATTCTAACCCTTCTATGGATTCATTTGATACTTTGAAGAAGACTGGACTTACCTTTTTGTCCCAGTCATTTGGCAGGTTTGACTTTCATTACTCCTGCAACTGATTCCACCACACAGCTGTGCATTAAATAAAGAATAATTTCTTCTCAGAAACTCCAAAAATATAAACCTGTTATACACCAAGAAATTATTTTAATATCTCATATGCCTGTAGTACTGCATCACTAGTTTTACAAACATCTAGAAGACTCCAGAAACTGTCTGTATAACTTCCTTAGCCTGCAAAGTAACAAGATGACTCAGTTAATTTATTTACATTTTCTTTAATTTGGCATGTTAGCCCTCAGAGACATTACTTTGTTGTCATCTTCACTAAAATTCTGCCTTGTTAGCGTCTAGAGAAATCAATGCCATGAAGCACTTCATTTTTATAACTTCATCTTCTTTCAACCTAGAGCTTCATTAATGTGATAACTGAACAGGTACACAGCTCGCTGCCTCTCTACGTGTTAAGTAAATTTATACAAAAATAAAAAGAGAAAAATTAGATGAGGAAGCTTTTTACTTCTGTGCATGCACATACTTATTTTTTATTAAAGCATCTCATTAAAGTTTCTGAAAGTTTTTTAAACTGTTTGGAGAATACCTAGCAGGTTTCAAGGTGCAACAACCATCTCTTGTTCTTTTCCACCTTGTTGCCTAAACAATGGAAAAAAATTTTGGAAGAGATGGAAAATGGGAGAACTACACTTTTGATTTTAAAACAGTTCCTAAACAACTCTGTCTGGGTGAAAATCCTTTCCTGTCAAAGCCAAAGCAACCAAACGAACATAAGTAAAGCTTTAGAGGTTCCAAAGCATTTCCAGAACAATGGCTCATTCATGATTTCTCACCATATTTTCCACCGAAGCAGCAGATTTGGCTTCCCAGGGTGCTGACAGGTCTACGGCTGCAGCTTTGTACCCACCAGCCAGCCCCAGAGCTTTCCTGGCTCACCAGTACTAGTGCATACCCCACCCGTTGCTGTCATTGCACCAGCATCCCATCCCTAGTTCAGCTCTTCCAGTTGCTTCAAGTTTCTTAGATGGAAATGCCATTATTCAAACCCCTCATTCAATAAACATCAGTCTGCATAAAGACAGATGTTTATTGAATGAGAGGTTCGAATAATGGCATTTCTTAATGCCACTCACTTCCTTAAAGAAATTAAAATAAGTAATGGTTAATACTAATAGACTTGGTCCTGTTTTGTAGTGACATGTCTACATTCTGACCCATGAATTAATCCTCCATCATCCCCAGGATGTTTCCAAAAAATGCTAAGTTACATGGTCACAGCCTCTTTCCTACTCTACCTTATGTGATCCCAAGATATACCACGACAATCCCATCATCCTTTCAATAACTTCAAACTTCAAGAGCCAGAACTACAACCATAATCACATAACTAAATAATGAGGCTTCCCAGTGCAAAATGGAAGCAAGAGAGCATTCCCATTTTGCCCTGCCAAACTCCAGTCCTTCTTTCAGCGACCTCCTCATTATGCGCAAAATAATTGGACTCTTACCCTCACGCTCATTGGGGAGCAGGAATTGTGTCATCACTTGCTCATCACACAAACGGCTTTCTGAATCAGGGCACCTCAGCTCCTGCACACCCCCTGTGACAGCAGCCCTGAGCAGGGGGGTCCCACAGTCCCTCTGCCACCCACGCCGTGGCATGGGACACAAAAAGAGACAGCGCCTCGCACCAAGGTCAGCAATCACATGTGCAACACAATAATCTTGCATGGCCTCAATTAATCTGCTTTTGTCCCTCCATCCATAAAACCCAAAGACAATGGGTTTGGCTATCTCTGCATGGGAATGCAGGGCTGACACACGTTTTATCTTTATTTTCAACAACCAAAAGAAAACATGTTTTCTGCAATTCTGACTGTTCTTTGCTTTATGCAACCAACCCCTGATTAAATTGCCATCTCATCTTCTTTACTGTGTGGGGACTGCAAGTCTGTTTAGGACCCTTTTCAGCTCACTGACCTACTTGTTACCAAAAAGACGGGCATTAATAGGATTTCCTCTCTCTTTTAATTTCTGCTATTGCCTTCTTCCTAATTGCTGTTTCCCAAATAGAGTTCCTGTAAGTTAAGCATGCTTACCTCTATCAAAAACTTTCATCCAGAACTTCCACAAAATACAATGCCCAAATGCCCTCATGTTCTCAACAGCAGATACCTACAGGAAGTATGTTAGCAATTTCTAAGCATCCTGGATCTTCAAATCAAGAGAAGCCTAGTAGTAACACAGTCTCTCTCATCTGTTTTCCTATATATCTTTCTTTATTCTTTTCTCTCACCAATACAGTTCTCTAACAGATACTAGTGTGGTAGCACTACTGGAGGTCACTAAACTCACCCAAGATGATAAGTGGGGAATTTTTCTCATCCAATTCAGCCAGCTAAAATTTATGAATCTAATCTAAATGAGTCAACTCCACTGCCACGGTAATCAATGTAAGCAGCATGAATCACCCACCCCGAGTTCCTGGCCAGATACATGGGAAGGAAGGAATGAAACCCACCTGGAAGTGCTTATCATTAACCACAGAGGAAGGCTGTGTTACTAAGCTGGGGTGACCTTTCATGCATGGAATTCCTTTATCTCTAGCTCTGCTGATGATAAGGAGGCCAGGAGACCTGTCTTCTTTGGCGGGGAGGGCATCAGTTCCCAGGACTCGGACAAAACGCAGCTCATGGCTGTTATTTGACTACCTCAATATCTAAACCAGTTTTCTTTAGGAAAATACAACTTCAATGCTGTTCTCAATAGTCTCTTAAAGAAAAGGGAAAAGCAGGAGGGAAACCTCAAGTCAAATCAACATGCAGAGTGCCCTAACCAACATGAGTGACTTTTTAAGCAGTGCGGTGCTAGATCAAGCTTATGTGTCTTCTTCCTCTTGGGCAGAATTGCTGAGCATAGTCTGCTGCTCACCAAAAATATGAGGACAGCTGGGTCCCAAACCTTAGTCAAACTCTAGTACTTGTGAGGCTATGGAGCAAGTCAGTTCTCCTGCCTCTGCCTTGATTCCTTCATTTCTAAAATGGGAGCAAGTCAGGATCCTGTCCCAACTCATGAAGCCTTTTGATATGTATCAGAGAAACAAACTACAGGTTTGTGAGCTGGAGCTGCATCTCCACAGTGCAGACACAAGCCTCCAGAAGGGGCTGGCTGGGATGACCAGTGAGACCATACCAGATAGCAGCAGCTCAGGGCTGCTTAGCAGCATTTTCACTTGTTATCAGTCATTCCTATCAAACTGATCCATCATCTCCCTCCTTCTAAAGGTTCATCTTACGCAACACTAAATACCAAGATATAGCAGATATTTTCTGGGAACTCATTAAAGAAAGCAATGCCTAGCACAAATCAGGATCCCTGTGCAGTCTGTGCAGTACTACTACTACGGCAGGTGGAGCACAGGTCTGTCCATTTAAAGGGAGTGTGAAGGCTTGGTACTAACCCCTTCCTAGGAGACAGAGCTTTGGGACTTACTGCTAGCGGTGAGACCAGCCAACATCAGCACTGAAACCTTGACCCTCAGAGATTCTGCAGGCTTGTACAATGCAAGACAATGCAAGACCTGAAGGTAACAGGCAATACCATTTCTCTCCAAATGAATTTGGGAAATATTCCCTAACATATCAGAGTTCCAGAGTTTCCACTTTTCCCTTCAGTTTCTTTTTTCAGTGGAAAAAACGTGGGCACACGGGGACAAGGATGGTAAAAAGGTTTCTTTGGAGGGACTGTTGGTCTGTAGACTTACTTCTTCATTCCATAACACTAACTGAGCATATCAGGGCAGATTTCAAAGTCTGGGTATTATAAAAGATCCCAAACCTTTTTATGTTCATAGCACAGTCAGCCATGAAGTCTGCTCCAACTCAGGGTCCACCATCTCAGGAAGAAAAGAGTTACTGGTTTTGTAAATGGTGGCAAACCCCACATACACCTCATTCCTGTTTTTGTCCCAATGACCTAATTAAGAGCTAAAAAACAATCAGTACAGGAAAACAAGGTAGGAAAAAGGTTTCTGTTTTAAATTAACAGACTGATTGATATCTTTAAAACACACAGTCTGGCGTGTTTTTAGCTTAATTGTGTGGTTTTGTTTGGCTCATGATAAAATAACATTACTGAGAATGAAGTGCTCCTGCTGGCAATGGCAAAAAGAAGATGAGTTCAGTCTACAGCAGTCCTGCATCTGGATCTCAAGAGCCACCTGATTCCTCCAGCATCACCTGGGGTTGGCCTGCTGGAATAAGCAGGCTGAAGTACCTCCATTTGCAAGGGATGGCATGCAACTCTGCATGATGGTTGGTTTAAAAGTCCTGCTCTGTAAACAGCAGGTGCTCAGCAAGGGCTCTGCAAAGGGCTCTGCTCCCATCTCCACCCACCACATCAGCTTCAGCCTTATGCTCATTGCCCAAGGAAAGGAAGGAAAGAGCAAACCAACCAGTCACATCTCCCTCAGGAAACACAACCAGAATTAATCCAACTTTGCCATTTCCACAGAATCTTAAGCCCTAGGACTTCCTAGCAGGTATATATGAAAAGAAGATACATTCACAGACTTCATTTTTCCTTTGGATAGGAAACCTGGCATTGACTTTATTAAGGCATATTTGAGCAAATGCCATGCCACAGGCAGCTCTGGCTTTAGAAGGGTGTTTTAATAGACCCAGAGCTGAGTATTACTGCAGATAAAGCTATCCTAAAAATCCAGCCCTGAGCTGTCATTTCATTACACTCAGAACTGTATAACCAAGAAAGGTTTTCCATTACAACCCGGGCTTATATTTTTAAATATTTGTTATAGTTAGCCCTGGATATTTTGGTGTGAAACTTGATCAACATGTTGATATATGCAGAGATTAAGTCATCCAGCTTCTACTGGCAAGGAAACAAACATTCACGAGAAGTCACTATTCCTTTTGTCTGAAATCCAAAGAATCAGATACTAACCTCTGTTTCACTCTGGTGGATGGAAAATGACCCCAAAACTGCCAAGACGCACTTAACCAAGAGGACAGCAGAAACAAGGACTTCTGTTGACCTTCAGCAACAAACACAGTTACACTGTCAGTACAATAAAGACAGCCCACACACATAAGGGCACTCTGAAGGTGGCCAACCCTATTAGGAACAGCTTTAAAACACGTAAGAGCAACATTATTTAAATCCAGTAAGGACATACCACAATAACAGCCACAATCCTCAACATACACACACTGCACAAGAACTCCCACTCCACACAGGATAATGACCTACATAATTTCTGCTTAATGACTCCTATTAGAGCCAGTGCATATCTCCATACAACCCCTGAAGGACATCTGTGAGGATGGCCTTGAGCACAGCAAGCCCTGTGGCCAGGACAAGCTGCCTGCCCAGCCTGCCTGCTGTGTGAGCCCCAGCTGCAGAGGAGCACCAGCCACCAGCCCTTGGATTCATCAGCTCAGGAGAGGGCTTCACCTCCTGCTGCAGTTTTGGTCCTGGGGGCAACACATGAACAGCCCTCAAGGTGCAGGGTTGATATACACAAGTAACAGCGCTCCTATGGCTCCAGTAACACATCCATCAGGAGAAAAATTACTTTTAATGTAAAAAGCTATGCTCTCTTTTGCACCTGTACATGGAACTGCGGCTGGGCATGGGAGAAGAGCACACAGGAGATAAAAAGCAACAGAAGTGAGAAAGGCAAATTATATGCACAAAGGATCACTGCAGGATACTTCAATTTCCCTCCTTTTGCCAAGACCCTCTTAATGTGGATGCAAGCCAGGCCGGTCCACACTGCAGGTGAATTCTTTGCAGGGCATACACTGCAACAGCGATAGACTGTTATATCTGCAGGAGTCGTGGAATGCTAAATTCATCTTAAACTTGGGTTGAGGAGAAGTTGTGCATCACAGCAATTGGGAAGCCAAAAGAAAATCTCTCAGAAGAGTTAGTGAGAAAAGTGATGTGAATTTCCTCAAAAAATGCATTTCTTTAGTTCATCTGCCTATTACAGTAATGCCTTAGTTAAAGTTTCTGGGAACAGGCAGAAACACTGCTTTTATTATTACAATCACTTTCATTTTTATATACAAAACAACAAACCAGTAATGTAAGGGATGAAGCATTCCCAGAGTTACCAAATTTTGAGAAGTCAAATTTGATTCAATCTCAGCCAGATCCTTCGTACATCACTGTCTCTCAGAATCTATGTCCAGACACATTTTCCACTTGCATGTGGTTAGATAATGAAAAACTAAGTCTGAAAGCCCATTTTAGGCTTGTCAATCTAAGAACACCAAACAAAGACATCAGATATATTGTTCTAGCCATGCTGAAAATCTCAACTATTTAAGACAGCTTTAAAAAAAAAAAGTCAGTAAAAGGCTAATATAGCTGCAATTCCCTATCCATCTTACTCCTTCTTCCCATTCCCCAGCCAGCTACCTAGCATAGTCCAGGACCCCAAAACTTCCATGTTCCTTTACTGAGTCACCACCATCAGAAAACTGCATTCTCCCAGTGTTTCTTTTCCCCACCCTTTACTCCTCCACATCCATTAATCCATGCCCAGACAGAGCAGTACATTCTGCTCATAGAAGATCACCTTGCAATCGTTTCCCTTTCACTTTTTCTTTAGTCTTTCCATACACACAGTCTACACTGAACAAGTCAGCTGTGGATCAGCTGATATTTGCTAATGTTCAAGAATCATTTTAGCTGTTACTAATCCACTGCAGAGAGAAACAGCTCTTGGAAGGGTGTTTCAGAATGCAGCTTCTCAAAACAGCTGAGGAAGCAGAGAGAAAGGAACAGAACTCTGCATCCTGCTGCTTTAACATGGGACGCAGGTCTTTTTCCCTACTCCATGATAATCCATAGGGAACCACCACTGGCTTAATTTCCAGCAGCGCCCTTCAGGCTCTCGCTGTCAGTGTTGACCTGCTGGTTTACTCCAGAGCAGAACTCAAGCACACACTGTGCAAGCTCAGAGGAGCAGGGCCCAGCATGAGTCCAGCTACACCTCACCATGTCAATTCACCCAAAGACAAACCACAGTCAAACCAGTGTATCGTGGATTGGCAAAGGTCAATCCTCAATGCCCCGGCAGCAGCATACATGTGCCTCACCATTTACTCCTGACCTCACAACGTGGATGCAACAGCACACAGAAAATTTACTTATAGTCCTAATGATCTGAATCACCGTGGTTTTTACTCATGCAGTAAACCACACCAAAGGAGCCTTGTGGGCATCTCTAAATATTCCCTGCACCAAACGTGCTGGGTAAAGAACCTCCTAAAGAGATGCTGCCGTGCAAAGCCAAGGGAAGTGAGCCAGCAGCCTGCACGGAGCAGCAAGGCAGGCTGGTAAAACCTCATCCAATGCACCAAAGGTGATCCAAAGCTCACACATCATTTGGAGAGAACTGTGTTCACACATGGAAGGTCAACAGTAAGACTTTAAAACCAGTCTGCTCCCTGAAGACTCACAAAAATCTCAGCCTCCTGGGTCCAGGCAAGTGACAGAAGTGTCAAAAGGCTTCACCATCACGGTGTCTCCAGCTATTCAGTATCTGACAACATAGAAGGCTTTGGCTACTGAAAACCAACATTTGCCTTTTCACTCTCTTTGCATCCAGGCCCTAAATGAAAAACCCCAGCTTGAAATAACAATAGTAACAATTACTCCTGCTGCTCTACCCAGTCCTCTAGCTTCTCTGCTAGAAGAACACTTCCTTCTGCATAGGGCTTGTCTAGGGCTTGTCAAAACCTAGATTTGTCTAGGTTTGGACTACTACAATATTATGAACACCCTCTACCAAGGGCAAAGCAGAAGCAACAATTTTTTTTTGTTTGTTTTTTACAAAGTGCAAGAACAAAGAAAAAGGCTGTTGTTATCTAAAAAAACCTAGCAATTATGTTTCCTTGAAAATCATAGCAGTGAATAGTGGTGTCTCAATTTTGACTAAAAAATATCACAGCAAACCTCTGGAAAAAATGTCCATGTAAAACCTCAGCTCTGAGTTTATTGACTACCAGTGTATCCGTCACTGCACTACAGCAAAAATCCATAAAGCTAGGTCATCCCAACACAAGCTGGCAATGCTACCTCACATGCAGTCACACCACAAAGATGCAGCCATGCAAGCAGTGACTTCACTCACCTGGACTGCAGCAAGTGCTGCCATTACCTAACAGCCACACGGAGGATGAATGAAAGGCTTTCTACCAGCTTTCAAAAAGAACTCAAAAACCAAACCTGAACAACCAACCTAACCAAACCCACCTCACACATGCATATCTCAAAATTATTAACTGCTTATTTAAATATGGACACATGGATAGACAAGAAGCTCCTGGACAAACTCAAACACAAAAAGGAAGCTTCCAGAGGATGGCAGTAAGGGAGCAGGTTAGGAAAAACAAAGAACTAACAGAATTAATTCTGGCCAGGGATGTAAAGGGCAACAAGAAAAGATTCCATAGGTACAGCAGTGAACATTTTTCAAGGGCACATAGCGATAGAATAAGGGGTAATGTATTAAAACCAAAAGCGGTCAGGTTTAGATTAGATATTAGGAAGAAATTATTTACTGCAAGGGCGGTGAGGCACTGGAACAGATTACCCAGCAAAGTTGTAGCTACTTCATCCCTGGAAGTGTTCAAGGCCATTTTGGATAGGGCTTTGAGCAACATGATCTAGTGGAACGTGTCCATACCCATGGAAGGAGAGTTGGAACTACCTAATCTTTATGGTCCCTTCCAACCCAAACCATAGTAGGATTCCATGAAATGTGAGGAGTCATCAAAAAAATTCACCCTGTAACAGAATACAAAGGCATTCTTTTAAGACTCTGGGTGCCATGATTTGTTTAAGCAATGTGAGACAAAATCATGTTTAGTATTAAGAAGATACTAGCGCTACACATCTGATAGCAAAACTGACATTTATAATGCTATTATATGCGCTTACCAAGAAATATAACCTGCACGATCACGCAAAGTGCTCAGATGGTTTAAATGCAAAAATCATCTATGTTCAATGTTATTTAGGAATATTAATAAGTTCCTTTATTTTTAGATTTAAACCATTAATAGCTGTTCTGAAGAGGGCTCACTTTTAACCTTTGACAACATTCAAGTGTCTGTAATTTTTTATCAGATTGTTTGGATTTTGATTGAGCTAAAGTCCTGAAGCTACAATTAAACTTGCAGCTACCTTCTCTCAATAGGCTTCCTGCAACAGCTGGAAGACTCTTTGAAGTCTGCACAGACATGGAAGAAACGTTATTTATGGCTGGTTTGCACAGTGCAAGCAGAAACAAGTTGTGTTTCTGGTGCATTTCCAGTGCTGGTGACAGACGATTTCTCACCAGCACTACAGGAAGTCTTCAAAAAAGATTTCCTTCTACCCAGATGCTCTACAGGACCAAGCTAAGAAGCTGGAAATGCTGCAGGGTAGGATTTCAAGAGCTCTGAATGGTCCAAGTTCCTACTACAGTCAGCATTAAATCCCACCACCAGCTCCACTGAAGACAGAAGTGGCCCAACTCAGCCTGTTGATGGCTACCTGCCTAGAAAGCCCAGAACATCTCAGGATGGTCTGCCGAACTCATTTAAAAATTTAAATTTCTTAAAATCAGGGACGCATTTTTAAAAAAGGGGGAGAAATCAGATTAGATATTAGAAAAGGAAGGAGGATTTCAGTCCAGAGAAGCCACCCACGTATTGCCATATCTCTCAGAGCAGCTCTGCAGCCAAGGGACAGAGCTGTGGACTCTGCAGGAGGAGGGAGAAAGCACCAGTGAAGCCCTGCAGCAGGGGCTGCACTGTGCTGGCACATGTGTAATGACCAAGCCAACATGCACTGATGTCAAAGGAAGTTACACTCACACACTGGAAGCCATACAATTAGTAGTGTCATCATCTAGGAGAAAGAAATAAAATATTGTTTTCCCCCAGGCAAAGCCACTGGTGTTTTTCATTTGTATTAACTTGTTTTAAGTGCCTGCAGGGTCCATGCCTTTGATTCACTGTGGATGACAGGCAGTACAGGCACAGACATATTTAGGTATAATTATTATGGTAACCAGGCTCATACACCAAGAACAGCAGCAAAATCAACAACAGCTCGATAAGATGATGGAGAATTTTCCAACACAAAACCCTACATCTCTCTACATCCCTGCAACCCTGCTCAAGGTCTGCTCTTGATTCTTTCAAGAAAAAAAAAAACAGTGAAATCAGGAAGTTTCCATATCAATGGTAGCACTGCTACTAATCCCATGCCACACCAATTTCACCCAAAAATCCCTGTATTTTGTAGTTCAGATTTTAGTCTAATCATACAATCATTTATGTTGGAAAATACCTCGAAGACCATCCAGTCCAACCACTAACCCAGCACCACCAAGCCCACCACTAAACCATGTCCCTAAGTCTACATCTACACATCCTTAAATCCCTCCAGGGATGGTGACACTTCCCTTGGCAGCCTCTTCCAATGATTGACAACCCTTTCAATGAGCCAATTTTTCCTAATAGCAAATCTTAATATCCCCTGACATAACTTGACACCATTTCTTCTTGTCCTATAGATTTCTACATCTCTTCTACATAGAAGAGATGGACCTCCACTAGTTACACCCTCCTTTCAAGCAGCCATGAGAGTGATCAGGTCCCCCCTGAGCCTCCTTTTCTCCAGATTAAACACCCCCAAGCTCCCTCAGCAGCTCCTCACCAGACTTGTGCTCCAGACCCTCCCCCAGCTCCGCTGCCCTTCTCTGGACACACTCCAGCCCCTCCATGTCTTTGTGGCAGTGACGGACCCAGAACTGAACACAGGATTCAAGCTGTCACCTCACCAGTGCCGAGTACAGGGGACAATCCCTGCCCTGGTCCTGCTGGCCACACCATTGCTGATCCAGGCCAGGATACCATTAGCCTTCTTGGCCACCTGGGCACACCCTGGATCATGTTCAGTCACTGCTGACCAGCACCCCCACATCCTTTTCCACAGGGAAGCTTTCAAGCCACTTGTCCCCCAGCCTGTAGCATTGCACAAGCTAAGAAAAACAAGCAAGCTAAGAACAGCATCTCTCCTCTCACACTGCATCACTTGATGCATATTCTAGTCCAGCACCCAGCAAGTCCTGTCTCCAGCTCAGCCTTCAAGTTCAAGCACTGAAGAGAATACATAATTTAGGGCTTAGAAACAGAGCAAAGATACAATGATGGTTATCATCAGCTCTTTGATTTGCACTTATGTAAAAAAAAAAAAAAATCAAACCACAAACGCAGAAGCTGGAGGTCTGTGCAGATCCCAGAGCAGAGGTTTGAACAACAGCCCAGCAGGGTTTGCTCAGATCCCTCTTCACCGCACTGCCATCTTTTGCATCCTGACAGTACTAACAGTGCCCAAAACTTGCCTGCATTAATGCACACATCCAGATGTTAACCACTAATATGACTTCAGGGTCTAACACAATGCCTTTTATGACATGTATAATTTTTTATAAGGGGACAAAATGAGGCCCATGCACTTACATAAAGTAAATAAGAATTAGTACTGTTTTGTTTTAGATGCATAAATCTTCATAGCAAACAAGCTAAGAGACATTAACAAGGTATAATTAATAACTGTCCAACATATTCTCCTTATTTAAGTCTGTTAAAGTAAGGATGTACATGCAAGACAGGCTACTCAGCTTCACATTAGTTTATACTTTCATTGCTTTCATCATCATACAGGAGAAAAATACCCAAAAGTCTGACATGAATGCAAGGTAGAAGAATGTACTGTAAAAGAAAACTGTCTACACTGGAATTGCAGACACCACAGTGTTTCCACTAAAAAAAAAATTTAAAAAATCACACAGATTCAAATACCTGAATCCCAGTCCACGTTTTTGGTATATATTAAAAAACTGTCTTCTATTCCACTGGATATAATAAACTGAAGCAATACTTTCTTGCTGTGACTATCAGTTTTATTACATGGTCATGACCTGGACTAGCTCTCAATCAGCACTGATTAAATACATATCCTGATATTCTGTACCAAATACCTTTCAAGTTGTGGAAAAAAAAGTGGCAAACACTTCCCATTTGTCACTGTCATGTAACATAAAAATTTATCTAGATGCTGGATATATGAAGTGTCTCTGAGAATAACTCACTAGATCACATACATACAGAAAAATCACTCAGTGTGTACAGGCTAAGTAGGGTTGAATTAATGAATGTACTGTTGCTTCACATATTGAATGTCTGTCACTAAACCAATAATTTGCAAATGCAGAAGCAGGGACTGGGAGATGCACTGGCTGCAGGCATTGACAGATCCCTCCTCTGCAGTTTCAAGAAGCTAATTGTGCTCAGTTCAGAGTTCTTGATCCATGTTCCTGGGAATGACTCAGGACACAAGCAGCAAGACAGTCAGCATGTGTCCACATTTAGGGTTTTGTTTCCACTCCTATCTGCCCTGATTTCCTTCCCAAGAATGCTGTGCTTGTGAAAGGCACAGCATGACATCCTAAGAGACTTCTGTCTTCTCTGCCTCACAGACTCAGTCTGGGTGGCAACAGAAAAGCAAAAGCTTCCCTAGAGAACACACCAGGATTACCAACAAGAAGGGAGAACTACTTCTGGATTGAAGTTTTGGCCCATTGTCATCCGTGGCAAAACTCCCACTGAAGTCAGCACAGCCAGGATTTCACCTCTGTCGCAGCAATTTTGAGTCCATGCCCATTCTGCCTTGGAACTTCCAGCCGGCACAATAAGGGTCCAAACAGTGCCAAGAGCTTTTGTATTATGTACTGCAGGCAGAAGTCATGAAACCCTTCACATAAGCAAGCAAATACTCATCAAACAGTTAGGAAATTTAAGACACTGCTGAACTGTAAGGGATTCAGACCTGTATGCAGAAGCATGATGTTTCACACTGGCACATCATTCTAAAACAAACCTTATCCTAACCAACTTTCTGTCCTTCACAAAAACCTGCCTGTAAATACAAGCTGTATGACTGCAGTTGGCATGTGTCTAAAGACATTTTAGAACTCAGCACAGAAATATATCTGTAGTGGAACAGCACCTTCAAACTGCTCCTAACAAGCAATGGCTAAACACCCTAACCGCCTCCTAATTGTTCATTTCATTGTATGTGACAGAATCCATCAACCAGAGTACATCAGATCACAGTAGTGCAACGTGGTAGGAGCCACGACAACATAACCTGCTGGGACAGAAGTCCCTCATGTGAGAAACAGAGCAAGCCAGCAATTTAGGGAAACCTGGTGGGGGGGGGGAGAGCTATATCCCATCCCTGTCCAGCAGAGGATAACATAACACAGTAACGTTAACACACAAGTCAGGAACCATGCCAAACACTGTCAGCACGGGGGTACGGAGCACAGTCATTACAATGCCAACAGATGCTTTGTTAAGAATCAAGCTTAAAAATAAACAGGAACAAAAGTAAATAAAACTATGGTTTACTGCATCAAGACAAGCACAGCCAACCTGCTGATTTTCTACAACACTAGCACCACCAAAGGATCAGACAGAGGGATATCTACAGCTTGCAGTCCTGCAGTACATTTTTTCCCATCTGGTTCTCTCAACAAGACTCTAGTGTTTTTTGGAACATAACGATCACACCTGTAAGCTCTTTCTCAGTAACACTCTTCAATAGCAAGCTAGATCCGAGAGAATACTCCTTCTCTCCTTGCACCCATCACCAAGTCCTCTCCTAGCAACAAAAGGAAATTTGTGTTAACTTGAA
>NW_005054302.1:11229648-11230691 GCF_000277835.1 Geospiza fortis
GCCTTGTTCTGCTTTGCTTTCGTCCTCCCACAACTGCTGGAGACCAGGAATGAGTCCTCAGTGAAAGCAGAGCACCCAGGCAGCAAGCAGAATGGTGCAGCAACTCTCCTCTGCATTCCTCATAGTTCATCCTCTCCTGATTTTTAATTCCTTTGCTGAAGACTTGAACCAAATTTCATAAAGCATTTGCTGAATGAGAGACAAGTTATAACACCTGTGCCTGTGGAGAGGACTTTTTCTTTCTTTCTGTTGGACAGAAGTTGGTTAAGAACACACAAACCTCAATCAAAAGATACACCTCTCTAAGCTGTCTGACAGCACTGCAAAGGGAAAGCAGACGGATATGAACAGAAGCATTCATTTCCTCGAATCCCTTCCTTTAACCAAACTTGATGCTCTAGTGCCTCTGCCAGGATGCCAGTGCTGACTTTCCTTTATGCCCCATGTATTTGTATTTATTTTAATTGAATCTGGGACTAAGGACACTCGGCAATGCTTAATCCTCTCGACAACAAAGCAAGGGTACTAAGCCACCATGAAAAATAGTAATAAAAAAATTTTAAAAAGGTAAAAGATACCCACTGATGCATTCCTTGGGGCACTGCGGCTCTCTTTTCCTCCTGCAAATAATCCCGCGGGACTCAAAAGAGTGGGTAGGAGAGGCTGGAATACTTATTTTAATAGCAGAAGTTAGAGCTGGGAGCACCACATTTAACCCATCGCCAGCCGGAGCAGGCTCCCTTCCCAGGGGTGCACACCCCAGCCCTCACACACACACACACACACACACACACACACACATACACACACTCATACTCACACAGGGTCCGAGTTTCGGGGCGTGCAGAGGCTGGGAACCCGCAGTGAGCAGCCCCAGCAAAGCCCGGCAGAGACGAGGGGGCATGGCGGCTGCCCCCGCTGTCCCGGACAGAGCGCTCCCCCAGCTCCAGAGCCTGCGAACGGGGAGGGCAAGTCAATCCCTCCCTCCTAAAAACATTGAGGAAAAAAAAAGATGGACAGAGAGACAGACAGACAGAGAGAAC
>NW_005054302.1:11231669-11240363 GCF_000277835.1 Geospiza fortis
GCCCGGTACCTTCCGACACGGTTCCGCGGGTGGCCGCTGGCTGAGCACGGGGACACGCTCCCGGGTGGCAGCCCGATGGCCACCTGCCTGTGAGGGCAGTTGGGTGGCTGAGCCAGAGGTCTGTAAGAGCCTGTGACTCTGCTGCGAAAGCTACACCTGTCCAAAGAGCTGGTCCCTTTAGCTTTAGTAGGAAGGAAATATATTTAGTGCCTTCTGCGCTTGTGAGTTGATATCCAAGTTCTCACTCTGCCTGTTTTAATAGGAAGTTGTGATGAGGCACCTGTTTGATCATCTGTTCAGTTTGTTTCTTTCACTAGCAGTAGAGCCCAGGCCCCTGCCTGATCAGGTATCTCATTCAGGAGAAAAAGAGAAGGTTCACTTTAACATCTTTTTCCTTTTTGGTTTTGTTTTTTTTTTTTAATAATGTCTACCTTCAGCTATTCCCTGCTCTGCAAGAGCTCTGAAATGCTGCTACTTTTGTCTGCTTTCTAGTCTGCTGCTCTCTCACTTTGTCCATGCCTCCCACTGGGCTGCAGGTCACAACTGCTAAAGCCAGGTACAGGTAAGAAGGTCCCTGTGAGGACCAGCAGCCGGTTCCATAAAACACTCGTGCCCCGGGCAATTTGCTGCTGTAATTTAGAGTGAAGGTGAAAAAACAAGTAAGCAAACCAACCAGCAGCTCCACACTAATCGCAGGGTAATAACTACAAAGGAGGAGGGCATGGGTTACACTGTGAAAAAGGAGAAGGAAAATAAATACAGAAAGTGCTTGTAAAATTTAGCAGCTGAAATAAAAAGTTCTACAATGGGAGCATGTAGCAAAACCCAGCTTTGTCTGAAATCTACAATTGAGCTAATGATTTTGTACCCACCACCTGGTTACACTGGTCATGGAAGGTGATCTTGATGCATTAAAAAGCTATTTAGAAGTCACAAGTTCAGAACCTCAGTGTGCCACTCACTAAATGAACGCAGTGAGGAGATTTCCTATTCCAAAAGGCCCATAATCCACATCAACAAGACAAATTTAGAGTGGGAGGAAAGTGTATTATGCTGCAGATGGCACTGAGAAAGAAACCGATTTGCCCAAGGTCATGCAGGAAGTCTGTGGCAGAGCCAAGAACTAAACAGAACTCTCCTGAAACCCAGACTAAAAATAGTGTTTGATAATTGCACATAAACTCCAGAAAACACACATTACACAGATAATCATCTTTTGACCAGTATTTTGGAGTTATTGGGCTCCATTTCATTATAATTTTCAACGGCACTGATAACTGAATGGTCACTTTCTAAATTTAAACCACATTATTTGAAAGTCCTCTACACAGAAATTCATACTGTGAAACAAAAGGCACTAACAGATAGCATCTGGGCCAGCACAGATGCTTGCTGAGTGTGTCTGCTTTTGCTACCCCATTCCTCAAACGGAACCAGAGCATGTCCAAATCTTAGTCCTGGGAGGGAGAGATGATCCTGCTCCTCACTGTGTTTTTCTGAGGCTCTAAAGGGGCTGTGTAGTCCTTACCTACACTTTCCCTGGTAGCAGCATCCATAAAACCCTGGATTTATTGCTATATTCCACACTGTCCCCTGTCTGGCCACATTAGAATGTGCCCTGGCATACAGCTTTTGTGTGCTCTTATGTCAAACCTGTCTCATGTCTCAGAATGTGCCTTCTGTGTGTTCTCTTCCTATTCCAGCTCCCTCCTAGAGGTTTTTTTAGCCAATGCAGAAATGTTTCTTGTATTGCAAAACCCACACAAGCAGAAAACAACATCATGTGGCACCCTTCAGGCACCTTTAGTTGTCACTTTAGGAAAGTTATTTACACATATATTTAGTGGATTTTACAATGTATAAATGCTAATGAGTATTAGTAAAAGCTGTTTTCCTAATTAATCAATCCTACCAGCATGGTAATGATTTCTGTTGTTCTTCTGGAGCTTCTCCAGCAGGGAGGGAGCTCTGTTGATTAACAAGACCATTTTGCATGTATATAACATTTTTGTTCGTCTATAACAATCTCATTATCTTTTTTTTTTTTTCTCAAAGAGGTGAGTTCTCAAATTAGGCTTAAGGAATAACTGGGGCAGAAAGAATCATATTGTCTCCCGTGTCACCATTTTATAGTTGTGTATCTGTCAGGTTCGGTAAAATTTATACTATTGCGAAAGATGATTCAGAGCAGGTTGAATAAATTCTTTACTCTGAGGGCAGTGAGGCACTGGTACAGTTGCCCAGAGAAGTTTTGGATGTCCCTGAAAGTGTTCAAGGACAGGTTGGATGAGGCTCTCTCTGTGCTCTGGCGGAAGGTGTCCATGGCAGTGGCACTGGAACCAGATGGCCTTCAAGGGTCCTTTCTAATCAAAGCATTCTATGATATGATACTGGAAAGGTGGTGACATGATTAGTCTCAAGAACTGGGGGCTCAGTGGGGAGCTGCTCACTCTCTACAGCTACCTGAAAGGAGGATGTGGTGAGGGGGAACCTGGTCTCTTTCATCATGAAAGGACTAGAGGAAATGGCCTTAGGCTGAAACACGGGAGATTCAGATTAGATTATTATTAGAAAAAAACTTTTTACTGAAAGGGTGCCCAGGGAGCTGCTAGAGTCACCATCCCTGGAGGTGTTTAAAAGGCATCTGGATCTGGCACTGGGTGGCAGTTTAGTGGTACAGGGATTACACTGGTAGTGCTGGTTTGACAATTGGACTCAATGGTCTTAAAAGTCTCTTGCAGCTCTGACAATTTTATGATTATATAATTCTATGTCTGATTCATAATGTCAGCATGCTCTGCAGATAGAAACCAGCAAACAGCTTTTGGACTCTCATATCCTGAGAAGCAGGAATTTCTCTTCATTTTCCTGCCAAGACAATCAGATTCAAGAAGATGTGAGTAAACCACTGTGACAACAGAGTATTTCACATTCTCTTAACTCAGTAAATTGCATTGAAATTTTCATAAATAATTCAGATAGTATAAATAAATATAAATCCAAGCAGAAAGGAAAGGTTTTCCCAAAGATTCAAGGTTCAGGAGACAGGAAGGCAAGTTTTAGACCTGATGTTAACTGAACCAGTAGTGAGCTATTGAAGCTTAATCTCAGCATAATATCATAAATTATGAAACACTGACATTTCACTTTGAATTAATGTACAGGGCTATTTATAAGCTGGTTTAGAGACAGTTGCTTGGGCAAATTAATACACTTTTTCCATCACCAGGCCAAATGTTAACAACACTGCTATTTTTCAAAGTATCAAACTATTTGCATATTGGAACTGTTTTAATACAATCTGTCCCCCAAGGCTGCTATGTGAGTTACTTTGAAAAGGTAATCAGTCATAATTCACTGGCTCCTTAATCCATAATCTAACTTGATTCAGTATACTACCAGTGATTTTCAGTGTGAGAGATTGCTTGTTTTCATGCAATTGCTTTCTGTTTGAGAGCCCCAGGCCACCAACATAGGAAGAGGCATTCAATGGGTTACAATTGCCTTTCTGGGCTTGCTACCAATAAAAGGTCTGGATAGCAGATAGCAGTAGAAGAATGAGGCATGAGCATGAAGAAAAAATTTTCCATATACTTGCCTGAATTTTGAACTTTGATGGTGACTACATAGCAAGACACCATTATTGCTCATATGTATTGACAATGCTTTTATCTTTTCCCCCCTTTTCTGAAGGGTGAAAAGTATAATGCAAAAATTACTTTTTGTGAAACTGTTTTTTACAGAACAGTGTTTTAGTTGTAATTTCTGTAAAGTATTGGTTAAGAAAGAGCTTTAGTGGTTAGACTTACAAACAGTGCTTAAATACTTCACTAAACTGGGGTTTAAAATAATTATAACAATTACTTGAAATGTCATCCAAATTATGCAAAAATCATTTGTTACCCTTTGCAAATTCCATGAGCTTCACTATGAATCTTGTTCATTATGAAGATACTATAGTAGCTCCTGCTCAGAGCTTCTTTCTCTCTTCTTAGAGAGAAAATCTCCTGATTCAGAAGTGCCTCAAGACTGATGTGAGCGAATCACAGTCCAATATCCCGTACGTGGGTTTCTCTCTGACTATCTGATTCCCTGTAGAGAGGCAGCCTCCTGGTCATACCAAGGACTTCACTACAAATTTCTTGCGGCTTTTTTGTCTCTTCTCGCTTTTCCTGACAGTGAATAGCGCTAGCACAGTGTTGGGAAAGTTAACAAGTAGTGACAACGCTCATAGACTTCTCCAGAAACATGATGTGGCAGCACAAGACAGCTTGATGGTGACGACACCAGAAATTTGCTTCAAGGCCATTCTTCACATTTCCTCAAGAAGCAACATTCCTACACAAATCTTATTCAAGGGCATTGCATGAGGGTCAGCAACAGAGGGTTTGCAGGAATAATTAAGGGGATAGGTACAGCACAAAGCTTATCACTAGCTTATGATGCCATTCAACCAGAAAGATCTGTTAATGCAAGGAAAACTGGATCAGGGTTTTGCCAGATACCTCCATCTCTTTTAGAGCCTGCAATGGGATCACACATCAAAAGATCCATTTTGACAGTGCATATTGAAGTATTGCCTTGTATTATTCCGGATTATGCCTTGCAGCACAAAGTTATTAGCATTTCTAGCAGCTGAATGTCAGAGGTTTGACTTAAACTCACAAAGTGAGATCATTCCATGTAGCAGGGAAACTTTCAATCTGGTGTGTCTGATTTTTTCCATTTAAAGGATACAGTAACGACAGAACCATAGAATATCCTGAGTTGGAAGGGACCCACATAGATCATTGAGTCCAGCTCCTGGCTGTGCTTAGGACAACCCCAAGAATCACACCATGTGCCTGAGAGCATTGTCCAAACCCCTCTTGAGCTCTGTCAGGCTTTGTGCTGTGACCACTTTTTTGGACAGCCTATTTGTGAAGGACTGGGTCAGCTCTGACTGTTTAACTTAAATAAAGTTTGCTTTTCTCTCTGCTCTACTTTGCTCATCTCAGCCATAGCCCAGTCTCATTCAAGCCCAGCTGTGCTCAGCACTGTCTCAAAGAGGAGTGCATGAAATCCACAGACTCCTTTCCTGGGGAACAGACCTGCCAGTCAGAGAGGGTTGCCATGTCATCAGTGAGCTGAAGGCAAATCACAGGAGGTGATGCTGGAACGCTTACCCTCCATCAGGGTAATAGTGCATTTGATGGCTGGATCTAACAGATCAAATCCTGCTCACAGAAAATTGGGAGCAGGTTTTGTGGCTTTTTTCTTTTTTTTACTTTATTTCATTGAAACAGATCTGAGAGAGGAAGGAAGTGCTGTGTGGAGCCAGAAGTTTCCATTCGTCTCAGTTCTGCCAGCAAGTTTCTAGGTAGCTCTTGACCTTTACCTTAACCTCCTTGAGTTTGATTTCCCATTTTGAAAAATTAAATACAGAGTCACTGGAGATCATAAGATAAGAAAAGATATATTTTTGCAAGTTTAGCAGTCAAATTGCAGTTTGATTCCTTGTTTTACTACATGTATCTTGTGAGATTTTAGAGAAACCATGGGTTGTGTCTGTGATACAAACCCAGAAACAATTTTTGTCTGTCTCTGTTTTTAGACAAATAAATATATATGTTGTTTTGTATTTTAAAGTGATTTACCTTCTTGATGTCTGACTTTGACTAAGGTCCTTTAATTTTATTAACAGTTACAATAATAGTTCTGAGATTTCTCTTTGGAGCACTCTGAGGTCAGTGGAAATGTGCACCATCAGAAGTATGTAATATTAGTTAATGCAAGAGACAGAACTAAATGAAAGCAACTTGATTTTATAAAAATTGTGAAAGGTTATGCAGCCAGACAGTAGAAAGCCATAAGGATCAGGATACCATGCAGCATAAGGGAAGGATTGATCTTACCCATGATAGCTTTGTACAGCTTTTACTGTTCATTGTACAAAGAACTGACTCCAGTAAACATTTAAACATGTGCTTAACTTGATAGACATGAATGGCTTTTTTACTTCAATGTTAATGCACATTTAAGCTTAGGCATGGCTGTTTGTGGGGTGGGGATTTAGTATGGGATTCCCTGATTCTTTGCACACATGATTTCATTAGGTGTTGTCTCTTTCTGTAGTACTGCCTTAGGGCATGAGCCAAGCCTGGCTGAAGTCAGGGGAATTTCTACAGATTTTGATGGCAGTTGGACTGGACCCTTTATAGGAAATAAAAACAGATTTTGTAGAACATAAAAGCAAAAAAAAATCCTCCTAAATTTGTGGGGATGAAATAGTCATTTCCTGTTTTAGGACTAGAGACTTTATAAATCAAGCTTCTAACCAGAGAAAAATTTTACCAGCTGTACACTGAGCTGCTGAAAATAGAGGAGGAATAACACTGACTTAAAAAACCCTTAGTTTTAAGTGAGCAGAAGGAATTGCTTGGCTGTGCATAACCGTTTAGCAGGAGGTAATGATCATGTTTATTTGAGTTCACAGGTTCTTTTACTGTTGTATGCTTTCATGGTACCTGGTTTAAAAAAACAATCTAGAAAGTATATATTTACAAATGCCAGCTTATCTGTGCTATAGCTGTCATCTCACATCAGGTGAGATGGCTTTCAGTTGCCATGCCAAGCAATCCTAGCTTAACTTGTATCACAGCTCCTATTTCTGCTGTTGGCATCAGCTCATAATAGAGTTACAGGATTAAAAACTTGTCATTCCTAAAAGCCTTCTTGGTAATGAGCAGAGTATGAGATGTGAATTTGAGTCCTGTTTGATTGCATTGTTACTCCCCCTCTTTTGGAGGCCACATTAATGACAGGTTGTCAGGTGCATTTTGTAATTCCAGTGCTGGCTTTGCATGCTCCCCTCTGCCCTCTGCTTCCAGCTGAATCATTCCTGAACCGCAGTCCCTGGTGCTTGCACTCAGGGAGATAACAAACAGAAATGATGGAAAGCAAGGAGAAAAGAGATGATAGAAAAGAGAGGAGGAAAAAACAGATAAAGGCTGGTCAAATAAGCACATCCAATATGCCAGTGTTGGATGACTTCAGTAACGACAGGTAAGAATAGTCAACTGTATAACAGGACACAGAGAGGAAACTAGAGACCGTAAAAGAACATTGGAAATGAAAGGATAAAATGTGATAAAAAACAATCAAGACAAATATGGCATTGTCATATTGAGATATCACTGTGTTTTAACTGCTGCTGCATACTGCATGCTGGTGCCTCACAGCTCCTCAAAGTCCCCAGCAGACCTGGGACATAAGATGATCCAGCTTGGGAAGGATTCTGGTTTTTACTGGTACCATTTCCCCGGTTTTCTGGAGATAGCTGCAAAGGTTGCTACTCATCACACACCCAGAAGGTTAGTTACTCTCTGGGGGTTAAGGGAAGATCTAAAGGAAGTACAAGGGCTGAAGATGTTTAATAGTGCCTAGTTACAGATGATACAAGTTTTGGAGGGCAGTTTGCAACAACTGGAAAGAGACCTGGTTAACTGTTGGCTGCTTAATACCCGCTGAAAATCGGGAAGCTGTATCACTTCCCTCCATCTGGGAAACTGAATCATAGTTGCAACTCTTACCCCGGGGGCACAAGGGCAGAAATGGATTCTCTGGCTTCTATTAAGATGCAAATTGAGATCTTTTCCACTTTAGAGAAGTGATGGTATCTCTTTGTAGAATGAGTTCTTTGGTATCTAGTAAGTTTCTTTCAATCTTTTTCTCCTTTCTTGCAACATATTTTTATAATTCTTACAGGAATTTAATATTTTATAGATCCCTGCCCTTCTAAACAGGGATTCAGAAGTTTTGGGAGCAGACTGGCTGACAGAGGCAGTAAGGCACAGTGTGACTGAGCAAAGCCTTGTCTCAGCAAACCAGTATGCAAACACAGAAATCAGAGGATTCATTGAGATGTGAAATAGGGAAACCCTCAGTGTGTTTGACTTGTGTTACTTGCACCTACTGCAGATTGGGCCCTTGACTGATGTCACCTTGCTTTCAGTCCTCAGTGATAAAATTGGCTGTGATCCTCAGTGTGATCAACCTGGCCAAATCAATACTAAGTGCAGTGGTACAAAAGGCTCTGCATCACAAACCAGATGCTCTTCACTTTCCCCCATCCAAATATACTTCACCCAACCACCCATAAAAAGACAACAGAATCCAACACTCTTATCCCACCAAAAAGAGATCCCATCCTGTTCCCTCACAAAGCTTTTTTTAGACAGAAAGGTGTTACAGTCTGAGCGAGTTGTTAGATGAGATTATGGCTATTTCTGTCTCATGGAAGAGGTAGCAACCTGTGGGAAAGCCATATCCTGAAAGCAGCATGAGCTTCCTTGCTATATTTAGGAGGCTACCTTACAAAATAACTCATTAAACTCATTTAAAGAATGCATTTTAATGCAAAGAAAAATCATCTTTCTAGTAGCAAAATTTGAAGCCTTTTTAATGTATTTATTCCATTCTGCAGTTGCTCCATATATTCCACAAGGCTTCTGGAGCCCTTAGGGTGTGTGACAGTCACACAATAAGGTTGTCAAGTCACTTTTATTTCATAGATATCAATTAGCTGCTGGGATTAACTACACACTAGGGAAAAGCAGCAAGGACAAAGCTAACATCAGTCTTGGGACAAGAGAAAGAGGAGAGGAGAGGAGAGGAGAGGAGAGGAGAGGAGAGGAGAGGAGAGGAGAGGAGAGG
>NW_005054302.1:11240496-11254229 GCF_000277835.1 Geospiza fortis
AAATTAAGAGATCCACTTAGGAGAGGGCTGGGGAAAATGAGAAAGAAGAGAGCTTGAGGGACATATGTTGGGCCACCTGGGAAATGATGCTTCTGTGAGAGATACATTAAAACCCTAGAACAAAGTAAAACTTGACAGGAGAGTTTTAGGCACTTGAGGCCTGGCCTTCAAGAGGAGAGCTCAGTGGGTGGTTTGGAAAGCTGGAGGCAATTTTTCGGGTTGTGTGTATCATAAAGATTGGTAATGCAGTGTTGTGATATAAAGAAATCCCAACAGATTTTCCTGGAATCCCAAGGCAAAAGCTGAGACCATGTCTCTCTGGACTGCAGGATTCATCATACTGTTATGATGAATAATACCATCTGAAATGCAGGAGCTTATTGTCATTTAATCTGCTACTTGATGGGCTTGAACATAGCAAGGAAATGTCCTGAACTAAACTAATTAAAAGTTGGAAAAAAAATCTATATATTTGTTTTATCAAGCATGAATTTCATGTGAGAATCCCTGGGTTTGTCTTCACTGGAAATCACTCATTTGATAAAGTGAAGTGCCACACTTCAGTTATGCACTGTGACAAGAACTGGGGATTTTCTAGACTGGACCCAACCAGACCCCATTGGGATTCAACAACTGAGCATGACTGTCTCCTGATGTTTTGCAGATGGAGGCAAAAAACAGCCTAACAGATGATAAGGGAATAACTTGCAAACAGAAAGTTTCTTCTGGTTAGCTCGAGAGCCATTGATTGGCTTCTGTCCTGAGGCATTACAGTTTATATCCCTAATATATTTTTATATTGCCTAATAAAACTGTTGGCTGTTGCCATTACATGGGTAATGGACATTTATATAAAACTCTTTATGAGCTGTAGATGGGGATCATCCTCTTCACCACACATGTGAAGCCACCTCTGGAGTACAATGCAGTAGGTGTTTGATAGCATTGCCTCTATAGATAAGCAGCAGTTACATTAAAGAGGAAGAATGACTCATCATCAAGCATGCCTAAGAAATTTAGAAAACCAGATTTCGCTTCTCCTAGAAAAAATTAGACCAAAACAGGCCCTTTCTGTGCTTCCTGGAAATCAGTAAGTACAAGGAGTCTGGATTTCTGTTGTATATTGCTTTTAGAAAGCTAGAAAAAACATAGCATTTCAAGTGTAGTGTGGAAGAGTTCCTTTCCAAGCATCATCTGCTGCAGTTTGAGAGGGATGGGAGATTCCAGCATCCTCTGGATCCAAATATGTTTCTGCGGTGAGATTTAATGTAGAAAAAAATGCCTACTTCAACACTTTTGCCTTTTTAGTCATTTGTTATTTTGTACTCCTCATCACTTGAAATAATTTAAATAATTTTCTGTGTTTTTTCTTATAATTTGACTTTTGTAGATCACAATAAAGTATTCCTCTAGGAATAGAGAAAAGTCATCATTTCATCATGAAACTAAAAGTAGTAAGGGATTGCCATTTCCTTTCACAGAACCATAGTTCAAAAGACAGAGTGAAGTATAGCAACAGAAGCTATGAAGACCTTGCTTTAGGTAAGGAAAGGACTGTATGAAAAAGAGATGCAAACAACAAAAATATATTTTAAAAAAATCTATTCAGGCAGTATTTTCAAAGAATCAACATAGCATTCAATCCTGTGAGAAAACAACAATTTCTAGCTTGCTTGGTTTGCACAGTATATAACATTTGATGCAAAAATCTGTTTCAAAAATAATTTTTTTTCCTGTAATTGCTTTTGTACCCCTAATAGTATACAGCACGTATGTTAAGATTTCTATCTTCAAAAGATGGGAGTTAGTTATAATCTCTCAAGGGTAAATATTCCCTTCCTATGTCATTTGGGAAACTGAGAACAGGGCTTAAGTGGATTGTTGAGGGCTTCCTGTACCTGAGCCGGCATTAGAACAGGAGAGTCCTTGTCTCATGGGTTTTCCATCTAAAACAGTAGAGAGGAGTTATGCCCATACCATTAATTTCCCTGTCTTTCTTAAATACTTGCCATCATTATAACATATCTTACCCATTTGAGTTAATCGGATATAAAACATTAACTTTTGCAAAGGTATTAGAGCTTCACCAAAGAGCACTCAGAGATATTACAGGGTAACATCAAAATTAACATGGAAGCAAATTAGTCCTTCAGTTTAAATGCCTTCAGCAAAGGATTAAGACTTTCCCATCACCACTCAAGCACATAGTCCTTGCTTATCATGCTCCTCTCACTTACTGTGCTAGTTACTTTTTTAACATGAAAGTGACGCTGGGAGCCTTTCCTTTCATTCCTGATAGCTTCATCATTCAATTAAAAAGAGCAAGTGACTGTTTTTATCAATGTGTAGCTTATGCTTTTCTCTAGAAATTACCTATAATGTCCAGATGACTTAATATCTGTGAAGCTTCACCTCATTGAGGGCAAAGACTGAAAATAAATGCTCGTATGAGAAGGATTATTGGATGGGGAAAGCAGCATGTATTAATATATCCCATTCTTCTGTGAGGCCTTTAGGTTAGATTAGCATAGGCAGTGAGAGAGCATAGACTGGGAGCACTGAGATGGCAACTTCGGATGGACTGGGACAAATAACAAGGAAGGTGCAGTCAGGAATATTGTCCTGCATTGCAGTGCAGTCAGGAATATAGTCCTGCATTGCACAGGAGAGGAGATGGAATATGTCATGGCAGGCAGAGAACAGAAGAGAGAATTGATTCTGGGAGGCTGGAGTCACCTCAAGGTTAAAGAACCTGTATAGGAGAGGAGATGAGGTTTAGTCAGTGCTTGGACAGGCATGTAGATTAGACAGAGTCACATCTCCTCACTGTTTGAACCAGACATCCTCTGCACCTACAAGTATTTATTGAAATTTGTACATCTTAATTTTGATCTGAATTTTATCCCTCACATCTCAGATGACAGAGCGGGTGCACAAGTTTCTTAAATTGAGAGGGAAGGTCTTCTCACTATCAAAAAGGGACATTCATTTGGTGGGTGGCCACAGCTGGTGGCTCAGTGGAGAGGTAGATGCACATTTCTGAACTTCATATTGTCTTGTCTGCAAAGGTAGTGACAAGAGTAGCTCCATGATGTGGTTATTGCAATTCTCTGTGGTTTGGAAGATATCCTTAGTGTCTGGGAAGGGACCTGGAGTTTGGGATTTTCCTACAGGAGAAGAGCAAGAAGTGAGGAAGCAGATTTGGAAGGAGAATTTGCATCAGTACTAGGTGTGTTTGTACTGTCCTATTTCCCAAAATTCTGCCCATTAAAAAAAAAAAGGAAAAGGAAACAAATTGAGTATAACAGCTTGAATCTGCTTTCCACGGTGGTGTACTCCAGTGTTGAGGCTCTTAGCCAGCCCTGTCTTTGAGTTTATTTAGGCTTAAGAGGCAATTGCAGAATGTCAGGGCACAAAGCTGGGGAGGCCTCCAAGGGACAAGATGAGCTTGATGTAGTTTGGGCTGCTACCAAGGGGATGTCTGATTTTTGTCTTGGGCTGTGCTTGTAAAGATTGTTGAAGCTAGACTGGGGGTGGGGAATTTATATGGATACTTATTTCCCATTTCTTCCTCTCCAGGTGCTTTTCCAAGCTGCACGATACCTCTCACAAAGTCAGGTGATCTGCAGTGGTGCTGACATCAACGTGTGGTACTCACGTTTCCCCACAGCATCAGCAGGCTTTGGTCTGGCACTGGGCTTCAGTGCAGAACATGTGGCATCCTTCCCTCAACACTGGCTGGTGAGATCAGCTGGAGGAGTACTGCTCTGTCGTGCTGGGCTGTCTCCAGACTATTAAACTTTTTTCTTTTTAAACCTTATAAAACTGGGAGGCTGCCACCAAGCTGTCTGTTGGCCTTTGATCCATGCTAACGTCTAATCCACGGCTGGAAGAAGGTACTTGGCCTGAGATGTGTGGTGCCAGGGACTCTGTGACAAGTTAGCAGTCTGGAGGACTGATTTCCAGTGCTTGAGAACATTCCTGGCGCTATTTGTAAGCAGAAGTGTATATAAGCTTACAAGCATATGTGTAAGCATACTCTCTAACTACTGTTTTCCCACAAACCCTGTCATTTTTCAATGATCCTTCATTTATTCAATCCAGATAGGAGCTGGTTCCTTTGATTTAAATTTTTTACACTCTTTCGTGCTCCTGCATATTTTAAATCTGCAGCGAGTGTTTGTGAACTTCCAGTCTGATTGCCCACGTAACGCTGCATTTCCCCATCAGTCGACAAAAGTGATAGTTAAATGGTTAAGGCGTTCCCTTTATAAGCAAACAACCTGTTCTTTTGGCGCTTTTTGGTGCACTTGGAAGTGTTCACTGATAGATTTAAATTAGCAGGATACCACTTTGAATGCAACTACACCAGCTTTTAGTCTGCTTTCATTTTGAAGCAGGGCTTCTGTGCTCGTATTCTCTGTGCATCTATCTGTCACTCTCTTCCCCTGGGTTTTTTTGGCTTGTGCAATTTCAATCACATTTAGCAATGGTCCCAAGGAGATTATTTTTTGACAAGTTCTAATATAACAGGGGGTGGACTGATGAGAGAGATACTGTTAATATCCCTGGGATAAGGGCCACAACATGTACTCAAGTGTTATTAAGGCACCATGAGTATATCTGCAAGGCATAGATCCATAGGAGACCAGGCTGCCTCAGTTTCATTGCCTGCAGATATTACGTGTTTTGTCCATATTTACCAATCTGACCGTAATATAGATCTCCTGGATTTTTCCTGATTTATTTTCAAATTCATTCTCAATGGAGGTCCTGAATGGGTGGGATTTCTAATTTTTCTACTCCTATGTAAGTCTGAACAAAATTCCTGGATCTGATTCTAACAGTCATTTTTCTTTAAAAAATTACTGATATGAATACAAAAGTAACATCACTAGGCCAGGAAAGCTGAAAACTTTGTTTTTCATGAGAATGAGTAAGAATCTTTCAGCAATTTTCAGCTTGAATGTCTATTCTGTTTATGGATCACAGCAGAAGGAAAAGGAGGAAGTCATAAAAATATTTTTGGAATTTAATTATAAATGGAAGAGATGTTCCAGAAATCACCTCTGCATCACTCAGTCTCTGTTGCTGGCACACTGTGCCTCAGGACTTGCTGCTGGGTTTTTGAACAAAATCTGTAAACTGGAAAAACGAACCAGTTTGCGGCTCCAATTTTGTGATGTCTATGCACTGAACTGGATCCTATCAAGATGGAACAGCCTTCTTCTGTAGCAAGTGGCAGAATATGAAGCAGCTGGTAGCAACAAAAAAAAAAAAGGCATGAAAAAAAAAAGAAATTAGAAAAGTCTCATGCAAACACTAGAGAATCATCTCCACAGGCTTTCCACTTGCCCAGTATGCTTTCTGAGTGCCAAGACCAAGGAAAATCACACCACTTTATTAAGGTAAGCTGCTTTCCAAAGGCAAGCCTGGCATCTCTAGGCTCTGTCTGAGAGAGCATGTTGCAGCCTTAACACATCATGAAGATGCCCAGATGATGGCAGGTGGTTTTGGGGTTTTTTTATGAGAAATGCTACCAGATTGATAGCAGAGGGTTTACTGTCCTTCTCAGCCCTACTCTTGATGACAAGTGGCCTCCTTTTAAATTAACCCTATTAAGATCACTCTGCTGTTAGATTGTCAAGAGAGTCTCAGCATGCAGGTGAACCTTTTTTCATGGATTTCTTTCTTCTTGTGTATGTGTGACTGACACTGTAAAAGTTCACCCAAATAAACCCACAGGTTCCATAGCTGGCACTCAGAGTAGGACTTGTGGGCTTTCAAGAGCTATTTCACCCGTTTTAGGCCTAAAAAAAAGGTAAGTATCCATGTGTCAGGAGCAAAGAGGGAGTGCTACCTGGCAAGCAGTATTGCTCTGGAAGGTGCAGGCAATGTTGCTGTAAATCAGTGAAGCCAGGGGAGGACAACTCTGGTTACAAACTGGATCTGGGACCATATGCTTGCTGCCAGACAGGAGGCAGGCTGAACTCAAGCCAGGTCAGAAGAGAATTAGAGTGGTTTGGTTTGGTTTGGTTTGGTTTGGTTTGGTTTGGTTTGGTTTGGTTTGGTTTGGAAGGCACCTTAAAGATCGTCTAGTTTCATTCCCCTGGCATGATTAGGGACATCTTCCAATAGACCAGGTTGCTGAGAGCCTCATCCTGCCTGGCATTGTATGCTTCCAGGGATACAGCATCCATAGCCTCTCTGAGCAATCTGTGCCAGTGCCTCAGAAACCTAATGGTAAATAATTTCTTCCTAACATGTAATCTAAAACTACTCTCTTTCAGTTTCAAACCATCCTCCCTTGTCCTGACGCTTCTTGCTTTTGTAAATAGTGTCGTTCTTGTAGGCTCCCTAGGCATTGAAAGGTCCCAGTTAGGACACTCTTTTCCAGGCTAAACAAGCCTGATTCTCTCAGCCTTTCCACTTAGAAGTCAGGTTGAATTTTTTGCCTTTTATTCCGGTAGAAATATCTAGAATGAGAAATGGCCAAAGTTTATCTGGTCTGTGCTGGGATCAGGATTGGTTGGGAAAAACTAATTTTTACAGGTGCTGTGTCTAAGGCTACTCAACTGGTTGTAAGTGCCAAAAGCACAAATGATGATAATTTCAAAAGGCACTCAGAAGGTTGAGTCAGATTGGAGTGGTTAACCCTTGGTTAACTGAATGAATGGGTTTTATCACCACTCTGTGGAGTCTGTCATATTTGATGACTTGCTTCAGCTGCTTTGTGTAAGCAGTGGTACAAGGTCTGGTCAAGCATCAATCATGAAAGATGCTCCTTTTATGAAAGGCATCATGTCTGGTTAAAAAGGATGCATGTGTGCTGTGTTTGAGAAAGGTTTATGCTGCTGGTATGCAATGGTGAATGCAGTAGAGTTCAAAATGACAAGTTTCTCCACACAAAATACAGGCTGAGAAAGTAAAGTTCAGATTTTGAGACATGCCTTGTCAACAAATGCTACTCCAGGTACCAGAAGTAGGTCCTGGTGATGATTGCCAATAAGTATGAGTATGGGATGAAACAAATAGCTTTCTGTTTGATATCACTGCAGCTTGCTGGTAAATACATCCTCAGTTTCTTGAAATCAGAAGCTAATTATGCTGAAAAAAATCATAATTCTTTAAGAGTGTAAATATCTTTAAACAGCAATTTAAAATAATTATTACTCAAAATCTATCATGTATTTGAGAATAAGAATCAACCTAGCTGGACAAGTACATGTTGCAAATTGAGGACAAAATTGTGCTTCACATTTTGTGATAGTTTTTCTAGTACCAATTTTGTTCATGGGTATGGATTGCCTCTCAAATGCCTGCCTGTTGATTATGTTTAAGTGATCCATGCCATCTGGAAAGGTCTTAGAGTATCCCTGTCCTTTGCAGAATGATAGGAAGCACAGCTGGTTTTCTGGGACTCATGCTTGTATTTTTGGTTGCAGCCCCTCCAGCAGGTTTTAACTTTATCAGTGCTTTTGAGGAAAGTTTTCTGGGAACGCA
Organism: Geospiza fortis; assembly: GCF_000277835.1. Taxonomy (NCBI): domain Eukaryota; kingdom Metazoa; phylum Chordata; class Aves; order Passeriformes; family Thraupidae; genus Geospiza; species Geospiza fortis. The sequence goes on from NW_005054302.1 coordinate 11,248,000, forward strand.
TCAGGTTTTTGCCTGTCAGATTTACTGAATTATTTCTTCAAGAGCTAGGCAGGCTTGAAATTAAAGCAACAATCAATGAGTTAGCAAGATTACCTGCTTGATATGACATTGGTTACAGAAGGAAGAAAGTAATGGAAGTTAGCCTTTGATTTTACTTAAATGCATGCTTGTGCTTAGCTCTTCCAGTGCCTCAGTGAGACACTAAAATAGGAAGCTGCAACATTGTTGAATTGTGCCCACCACTGTGCTCGCATGGTTCAGGAGACATAAAGCTTCAATTTCCTGCTTTTTTGATAAAAGATAGTTTTTTCTTTGATTTTGTTACATGTCTTACTCCTAACTTCTCCTGGTTATTTTCAATAGGAATATAACATTAAAATTTGTGCCAAATACGATCATGGTGACTCATAGTCCGTAGGACTGTGTTTCCCTGCTGTATGCAGTTCTCTTGTAATTGGATTAGAAAATACAGATAAAGCAAGCTGGACCTCCTCTTTGCTCTCAAGGTGTTTCTCCAAATTTACTTCTTGGTTCTATTGCACAATTGCACAAATTTTTGCCATACCTTTTAAACCCTGTGAGAGTTTAATCTTACAAATAATTTGGCCTCAAACATTTTCCTCCCTTTACACTGGGTATTTTTTGTATCCCCAGGCTGTGGTGTGCTGCCTTTCCTCCTGCTGACAGAGCTCTTGTGGGATCATCCCATCAACTGCTTCAGGAAACCAGGGTCCTTTGCTGGTACAGCACCTGGCCTTGTGAAACCACATCCTTACATGTTATAAATGGCCTTTCTAGTTGTTTCTTTTAAAAATCACTTGAGAAAATGATGGGCTAGATTAAACAATGTGTATGTAGCTACAGTGCTAATTTGAAATGTGTGTAGGTGCATAAACTACAAATGCAGGTACATAAACTTTAAAAGTGTCTCTCATTCTCCTTACAATTTGCATGCATAGCTGATTTGTTTTGGAGGTGACATGGGTCTGTGTGCCTCATACAGCCCCATACATAAGAGGTGAGGAGGATTCAAGTCCTGCAGAAGACTATGAAAAATTTTGTCTTATTCTTCAAAGTTTTGAAGATGGCCTCTGTCCTGCTGTTTGTCACAAATTGTGAAAATGGTTGTAAATGGCATTTGAGATCCTTTTCCAGCCCTATTTCCTACAATTTCTATTATCCCTTTCAAGTAATTTTTCAATTTCACCTTGGCTTTTCTTTGAAAAAACACGTACTGTGTTAATAATACAGATGACAAATAAAGCAGTTTGAGTAATTTTTTTAAGTTTCCTCCTCTCTCTGACAATCACTTTTTGTCAGGTTTGGGTTCTGCCATCACATCCATATAATTTCAATTACACACAAAAAATTGGCTCCCACTTCATCAATAGATGCCCTAAAAATACCCCTGAAGCCCAGACTATGGATATATGATGCCTGCTCTGCTTTTGTGTCTGCTTCAGTTCAGTCTGAGAGGTTCATTATTATGGACACCTGTGGCCCTAACCTCTGTATGTCTGTCTGTCTGTGTCTCTGTAAAAGCCACTCTGTAGTTTGACCTGGCTGTTGGATACTGAGCAGGCAGAAGTTAAACTGATTTAGCAACATGCAGTGAAAATGTCCGTGGCTAGTTAGGCAGCTTGGATCAAGGCAGTTCTGAGAGTAGGCAAAGAAAGACCAAGTTTTTCCAAAAGACTGGGAGAAGATATGGACTTGACCATGGCTGTGAAAATAATCACGCCTGTGTAGTATGGCCAAAAAGCAACAAGAAGATGTGAGACATATAAGATGATGAAGGTCCAAAAATAGAACTGTGCTGATGAAAGGTACCTCCATTAAAAAAAGCTCAGCTGGCTGATTTTGCTAGTTCAGCTTTTTGAGAAAACTTTGACCAGAAAGATTTTGGGTTTTCAATATGGCTATAACTATGCTGATTCTACATGCCCTGAAGTCTAATTTACAACCTAGAGCTGAGTCATTTCTTGCAGTGGAGAAACATCACTGAAGTGCAACATCATTGTCTAAAGTCAAGGAAATCCCCAGATTGTCCCTCAGCCTTGGGCTCATTGCAGCAAAGAAGCTTAAAAATAGAGCATCTGATGCATGAAGGAGTTCCTATAATGAGGGCACCTGTGCTTCTCCAGGAGGTATGGTTAATCTTGCGCCTTGCTGGATGTGTGCTCCAGGAATAATCCACGGCCATGAAGTGGGCATAAAAAATAATTTACACTGTGTGTTGCTCTCTTTTACATTGGAAAGGTTGCATGGCTTGAGTGACACAATGCAACTCATCATTCATAGGAAGATTAACTCCTATAGACTTGATATCCACATACACATACAGAAATGTAAAAAAGGAGACTTTTCAACACAACATTGGTCTTTAGTAAGCCCTTAGTTATGAGCAGCTGAATACAGGAAGCTGAAGGCAAACTGGGACCATTTAATCACTGAACTTCCTGCGCATAACAGGGTATTTAATTTCATTCAGTTACCCTGCATGAAGCCTAAAAACCTGTGTTTCTCCAACACACAAATTCATGAAAGGTGTAGAGCCCTGCTCTGAAGACCCCAAATGGTGGGGAGTTCTCCACTTCCTTTAGTAGTTTGTTCTGGGTATTAACACTTTCAGTTCTTTAAAAATGTGTGCTTAATTGTACTTTTGTGTCTTTGTTCTTTAGTTTCATAGGTTCATATTTTGCTTATTTCTGGTAGGATGATAAAGTTTCTATAGTTCATATTGGTAATGTTTAATGGCAAGCTTCAAAAATAAAGGAATAAATTAATGTGTCCTAACTAAAAAATGAAGTGAGGAATATAATGACTGGAGAGCCCTTGTTCTTTTTCTAATCTTTGAAGTTACTACAGCATTGTGCCACCTCTTCCCGTGTAGGGGGAAGGAGATTGGCCTTATTGAGATCCAGTACACCAGGGCCACCTACCAGGAGCCTGGCAGAGGTCACTGGTCACACCGCTGCACAGCAGACTGGTCCTGCCCATGCTGTGGAGGCTGGAAGCAGTATGGTCACTGATGGCAGCTTTGGACCAAAGTGCTTCATGCTGCTTAGTGCAGAACAGATCTTCTGGCTGAATTACTGTATTGATGTATCTGAGCTACCTCTGCACCTAGAAAGGCTCAGATAGCATTCCCACCCAACCCAGAACTGTCCCATGGCACAACACAGCAGGGGATGGGTGGGCCTGGCTCAGGAGCAGCATATGTACTGGAAATCCTGTACACCAGCTGCTCCTTTGGAAGGCCTCCTGGGCATGCTGAAAACCAATGCAAAAGAGCTAGGCATAAACTGTGCAGAGCTTTGTGGGCTTTTTCCTGCGCTCTGGTGGGCCATGAAACAGTTAACAGTGTTAGCATATGAACATCTGAGTTAGCATCTTGGATGTGAGGAGTGCAGCAGTTTATATTTCTTGGAGGGATTGTTTCAGGCTGCTCTGCTGTTCCAAGCCCATGCCGTTGCTCTAGTGAAGCTCAGCTTGGATTTTCTTCACAGTTGTGACAGCCAGAGATGACTAAAAATACAGAGTGCTGAGATTCCTCAGAAGAATTGTGAATTTTGTCTTCCCTTTCTTCCCAACTATTCCTTCTGCTTGCCTGGGAGAAAAATTGGGTTTGAGGAGGGGAGAGGGTTAATTTCATTCCCTTTGTGTTTTTAAAGGTTGCTTTTACATTAAGGCTCTATGGGAAGGAAATAAGTGTGCTGATAGATGCACCATCTATAAATATACAGTGAGCATGAAACACAAACAGCTTTGGAGATTTATTCCATGTTTCTAAAGATGGGCAAAACCCTTGAATTAATGTGTTGTGTTGGTATGTAGTATAATATATAATTACACTTCAGTGAATCTGAAACTTAGAATTAAATAGGTCAGATACATTTTAAACTTAGGAGGAAAAAGCAAGAAAGAGATAATTTTTTTTTGCAATTCTTTCTTCCAGAGGCATAGTGCCTTCTCAGTCATGGAAGGATTTTTAGATTCTTTTTCTTTGGATTCTAAGTACACCTTTGCTTTGCCTTTACTTTTTTTTTTCCTCCTGGGAACCATACTACCATAAGCTACAAGCTTTGATTTGCTGTTAAGAGTGACATATGGTTCCTTGCTTTAAGGAATTTGATAAGCATACCACTTGATCTTTCATGTTTAGCAGGAATTCAAGAAACAAAAGGGATGCCAGAATGCTGGTTGGTAGCAGAGGATCTCTGACTGGATCATTCCTGCCAGTTTATTATATGTGTTGTGCTGTAAATCGCTCCCAAGGCGAAAACAGAAGAGCAATAGAGGCACAAAGTAACTGAAGGGGACTGCCCAGACGTTTAGAGGGACGATGGGTAAAGTAAATTCCCACAGGGTTTAGTCCAAGCACACTGAAGTTCATGCTCTGTCATGATTCCTTAATGTTAATGCTCTAACTGCTTTTGTGGCAATTGTTACTTTTTACATTTCTAAGCCATAAAAAGAGATGCACTTAAAAAATGGCTACCCTCAAGCAAAAGAATGAACACTTGTTTGCATTTAATAATCACTAAAACTTGAAATTCTAAATTGGATTAATTGTGTCTATTATAAATTGATGGGGGAATAGCTATGCATTAGCCCTGAATTCTGATTACCTGAGAGGTTCCTCTTGGAGTATAATTAAGAGCAACTTCATAGTAGTGGTAGGTGTATGATTGAATAATGCATGCATCCCCTGCTGATGAAATTCAAGGCAAAGTGTTCATGGAGAAGGAGAGCTTTTCTTTTTCCCTTATTCCTGCACTTAAAATGCTGAAGGATTATTGCAATTGCAGCCCATGCTTACACTATTAGCAGAGATACACCAAAGCTCTTGATGCAAACACTTTCAACCTTAAGTAGGATTGGCAAAAGAATCCAAATTTTGCAGCTCAGCCCTTGTTCTGTAAAGCATTGTGTTCCTGTGGTGGCCGGTTTAATTAGGAACATAGATCAGAGCTTGAAAGAGGCACATTTTCCAATAATACAAGGGACACCACTTTGTTGACAGCTCATTGCTTAATACATATGCCCACTAGATGGCTGTAATTGGTGTGGTCATTTATTAATTATAAAGTATTAAAATATTAAATCAAAAATTTACAAATATTGAAGATTATTAAATTAATTATAAAGTATTTTACACATTCCTGCCTTTGAAGCCTTGTTTACTCCTGTTCTTTAATATGTCCTTGTGCTTTCTCAATCTATAAAGATACCTTCTCCATGCATTAGACTCCATCAGCTTGCAGCCATGTTCATGCAGGCTGAAGCAGAATATTTCTAGGCTCCAAGAGTGGACAATCCCCTTGGATGATGCAGTCTGACCCATTGTAAGAGAGTGCATGGGGTTTCACAGCTCCCTACCCACAGACAGAGGTGCTCTAAGTCCCCCCGTCCTTCCCATGAAGGAGGCAGCACAGCCTCATCTGTTCCACATCAAGTGGCCAGCCTCTGTCTTTGTGAAATTGCTCTTGCTTGCTGAGATTAAAGGATTCAGGAATCACAGCCTGAAGTGATGGGAGAGGTGAAAAGTGAACCATGAGAAAGGGACAGAGCTGTGCGGTGGCACATGGAGGCTGTGCTGGGTGCACCCATAACACAGGACTGCCCATTCCTCAGTGCTTTGCTCTGAGCTTTTCCTTTTCTACTGTTCTGTCCATAGATGTTTAATTTTGAAATTATGCATTTGTCATGCTTGTCACCTCAGAGGCAAGACATTCAGCTAATCTCTTAATTCACCATGTACCATTATGGTGAAGAGCTCATCATTAAAGTAAAGGCACATCTAAGCATGTTTCACTGTCATCAAACTGGGAGAAGTGAGATAATGCTTAGGAGTTTTGAAGCCCCACTCATGAATTTCAGATAGAGAGGCATGGAAAAGTTATCTTGACGTTGCTGACTTCCAGTCTCAGTGTCAGAATCCATCCTCAGCAGTGAAACAGCAGGTTTTGTGCTGCTTTAGTAATTCCAAACTGTGCTGTGGTGACCCAAGGGAAATTGCCCACTGACAGTTTGGGCCATGATTCTGAGCACAATTTAACAAAACTCCTTCAGTCAAAAGCTGAATATAGTGGAATATGATCATCTGCAAGGGCTTCAAAATTCTATTGGCCCAGAAAGTTTGAGAAGCACCATGAGTATTTGTAAATATATATTTACACTTGTCATGCATAGATAACAAACTATCACAGAAGCCTGCTTAGGTATTT
>NW_005054302.1:11254249-11283327 GCF_000277835.1 Geospiza fortis
TGGTGCCCAGTAGTTTGAAATGCTGATGACTTTAACCTTTTGTGACCTTGGGATTCAATGGCAGTGTTGTCCTGTTGGCACAGTCATGCTGGCAGCACTAAGATCCCTCCTGAAGTACAAAACCAAACACCTGCAGGTCCAATGATCTCAGTGCCATCTAACCTCATTACCACTGTGGATTTTAGCGCAGGTAAAGTGAAACCTTAGAAGGCTGCTATCAGTAGGTGAACCCTGAGCCACCCTGCAGAGGACAAGACACTTGTGCTTAAGAGGAGGTTGGCAGCCATGCCTGCATGGTCACTGCACCTTCAGTAACTTTGTCAAAACACTATCTGGAAATCTCCTACTTTCTCGCTTGCTTTTCTTAAAAATCTTCCTACATGCTCTCTGCAGGCTGAAATCTCAAATGACCTGATGGTTTCAGCTCTGTTGGCTCACCTTGGGTTCAAGCATCCTTTTTTTCTGTACAGTTATAGGATTTTCATAATCCCTGGCAAATATGTTTGGTTTTTTTCTGTACACAGGGTGTGTTTTTTAAAAGTATATTTTCCACTTACCTAAAACTTCCAAGTGATCTGTGCCCTAAAATTACCTTTTAACTACTTATCCCTTAGGTTATTGGCCATATATTACAGGTACAAAATGAATTAGAAAACAAAACAGAAACCCCTAATTTGACACATTTCCAGAGGCTTATTATATCATGGCAAAAGCATTCACTTTGTTTTAATAGGCTGAAGTATTTATTCTTTTTTTTCTCTTTTTTTGGCTGGAAATGTGTAATACGCCTGTGACAGATACTTTGACAGAAAGAGCCAGCCAGCACATTTTCTTCAAACTGACTGGTTCATAACCCAGTGGTACATTTTCCAGTGTTTTTGTCTGAGCAGTGAAAGTGGAAATTTGCAAACAAGACTCTCTGTATATGCAGCATATGAGGATAGGAAACAGTAGAGTAAGTCAGCAGCAATTTGTTTGTGAGAGACAACATGCCATCAAAACAATCCTTACCGTCTGTGTGTCTGCAAAATGTTGCTTTGTCTTTATGCTTCTTTTACCACAAAGGTAGTATGCAATGAAAGAAAAATGTGGAAGAAGAAAGGGTCCCCATTAAAAAGAATATCAGGAAAGAATTTTAAAAAAAGGTGAAATCTTTTCTTACACATGGTAAAGGTAAAGTCCAGCGATTAATCTTGCATACAGCGCACAAAGCAGTAAATAGAAGAAACCTTGGAATTAGACATCTCACGTGCTGACTCCTATGTTGGTCTCAGTTCTCTGCCTTGGAAATGTTGCACAGCACCTATGCATCATTAAATTTCTCTTAGTCCCGTTGGTTTATAAGAGGAAGTTCAATACCTTCACTTCAGTGGAATTTTTTCAGTGTGGAATACATGCTATTCATTGAAGAAGGTGCTCCATGCAAAGTATCTCATGCATTCCAAGGCTAGAATACTGTCATCTTTCCCTAAAAATTGTCATATTCCCACCCAGCCTTGGCCCACTAAATTTTGACCCAACACACATTCTTTCATAGCCATTTCCATGTTTTCTTGTTCTCCTTGTGAGCAAATCATCCTCTTTTGGTAGATGGGGCTTTCACCATGGACATGTAACTCTGTGAGGATCAGAGGTCCTGTTGGTTTTTGAAGTGAAAAGTCTTCTGCAACATTCCCCCCAGGCATGTTCTTATGGCAGTGAGGAAGCATCACTGGCAAACATGCTCCTTTTCTCCTCAGTCAGTTCTCCTTGCAGCACATGCTATGGCCAACACAAGCGAGGCTGCAGCTGCAGTCACTGGTCCAGAGCAGCAGGTACTTTGATTTAGGGATCAGTCCTTGAAAACTGACATATTCCTGCCCATTTTAGGTATGCCAGCATCTAAACAAAGGTCTAGTCTAATAGTAGAGGGGGGACATGAAAATGGGAGGATTCTTTGGCTTATTCCTTACCTAACACATTTGATCTCTTTTGAATATGTGTATCGTGGGCTGTTTAATATTCTTCTCCCACCTCAGTGCTGCACATTCTGGACATTCAAAATCCAGAATTGACAAACGCCTTCCAAATGCATGAGATAAATGCAAGAGACTACCAAAATGCTGAAAAGCCAGTTCTTCCTCACACCTCCTACTGTATTCTTGGCTTCCTTTTTATTTGTCTTCATATTTTTCAAGCTTCAAAATTTCTTCTTCAGCCATAAAAAAATAGAATCATTCTTGAAAAAATGAAAATAAAACTGATGTATAGACACCAGACCCAAGGAGCTGCAACTTTAAGTAAATCAGTAAATTTCTCAAGCTTCAATAAAACAGCAACAGTTGGCAGCCATGGAGCACTAACCATGCAACCTTATTTATTTCCTTTTATTTCCTTTTTATGCATATGTCCAGAAAGCAGCACAGCATGCTTAGGCAGTGAAAAATCCTTGACTCTTGAACCTTCAGTGCGACCCATAGCAATCCCATTTTCTAATATGCAGCTGAAGAGAGAGTCACATCACCTATATACTCTATCTCCATGATGCATTTACAGTGTATTTGCTATCATATTTCAAACCATATGTTTTTTTTTTTCCTAGCATGGACAGAGTTAAAGGAAGTTTTGTCCTCTAAGCTCTTCCTTCAACTTTTGCATAAGCATGCATTTCTTCTGGGATAAAGAAGATTTTAGAAGCTACTTTTATGCTCCCTCTGCTTTGGAGACGTGAGGACTTTTCAAATTTCACATGCTGAAAGGTGATGTATCAATGGTAGAAAATGTCACATCCCTTGACATTTGAATAAGCTAATGGTTGCTTCCCTAGGGCTCTCTAGCATTGGAAAAACCCCAGGAATTCTGACATTCAACTTGCTAGAAGTGGAATTACAGATGGTTGCTGAACTTGTTTCAGAGAGTATGAAAATTGAAGACAGGGAGTAAGGAGAATTGCACAACAGCTCTTTATTGCCTGCTAATAAAGTAGGAGTCATCTCCAAACACTATTTAACATAGAAGTTTAGAATGTAGAATGGAAGAATCCTCCTTCCCTTTCACCAAAAAGATACGAAGTTAAAACTATTTTAGAGGTAAAGAGAGTGGGGAAAGGATATATTTTCTGTGGTAAGCAGGGAAGCTGCAATGTGCTGTACCCTATCTTCATACTCCGATCAGTCTTTCTTCTGGGCAAAAGAGCAACAAGTTATTTGAGCAATGACCAATTTCCAAGAGAAGAGTTTGAAGTAGTTAAAAATACAATTTCTAAGTCTTTATAGACATGTGGCTGCGGTTTCTCCTCCTGGGGTACCCAAACGCTGTTGACAAAACCATGTAAACTGCTGTTTCTCACTGCAAGTTGGACTATGCTGGGCTTATTCTTGGGGATTCACTTTATTTCCTTCAGTTTCCACAAATCTTTCAGGTAAGTCCCTGACCTCCAACTTCTAATGCATGTCTTTTTAAGGGAGAAGAAGAAAAAAAGACTTGCTCTATAATAGCTTCTTATAAAATGTTCATGTCATTTTGAAAAGCTTGGAAAAGGGGTACCAGGTAAAACAACTACTTCAAGATGTCTGCTGAAAGATGAGCAATTCTGACAGTAGTCAGATAATCTTGGCAGCAATATTAGCTCTACTGCATCTTAGGCAGTAGGCACTGACTTCCCTTAGATGAAATTCATACTGCAAAATCTGTTTCTGATCATGTTGCCGGGATTTGTTGGGTTGAGAATACAGCATCAGCCTGCAGTATGCAGAGCATCTTGGCGCTGATCCAGCACAGCATGTGAAAACCATGTTTCTATAAATATGTGTTTAATCCCCATATTCAGTGGAGAAGAAAGGCCCTCATTATCTCTCAGCACTGAAACTTAAGGGAACAGTCCTACTGCTGTTGAGGACAGTAGCAAAGTGCTACATATTTAAGGGTGAGAATGTGGTCCGGGGTCTCACCTGGCTATGTACCAAGTGGCCCCAAATGTCATCAACATAATGGGGTAAAACTATCAATTAAAAGCTTTGTAGTACTTAGTGCTATCCAGCATTTATCTGGAAGGGGCTTAAACTTTCCTATTTAAGCTGGAGATACCGTGAATGTTTATATTGTGAGGATTCATCTTAGATGAGGGTGGACATGACGATTGTATATTCTTGTGCTCCTCAATGGGCACCTTTTCTCAGCTGCCCTGAACAAATCTTCCTCATTTCTGGGGCATTGGGGCAAGTTAATGCTGTCAGAATATTCCCAGATGTGAGCTGCCAACCTTTGTTTTGCACCGTCAAGCCTGTCTAAGATCATTAGTTTAAATCCCAATCTAAAAAAAAAAAAAGAGGAAGTTGGTCCTTCCTTCAATCAATGCTTTTTTTTTTTTTTTACTCCAAGGGTAAATGTGAATTGTGTTCATGGGCTGTGTAATTGAAATCTCTTGACTGAAGAACTCATATCGTAGACAGAAATGATCGTTTTGTGGTGAAATGAATGGGTAAATACCCAGGAGATTCGCTGTCTATTCCTGCTTCAGCAACAGATGTCAAGAGTGGTTTGAGATGTGTTACTTAATATCTCTCACCAGCCGGTAATATCCTAAATCCAGGGTGGTGGTGAAAGTGTTTGAAGAGCAGCAGTCATTTAACTCGCTTGTGAGAAGTGCTGTGACAATGCAAAATGTTATTGCTATTACTGAAGTTATTTTGATATGCTGCTCCAAAGTAAGCCTGTGCAGAAGTAAATTATGTCATGAGCTGGAAAGAGCATGTGGGCATTTCCTTTTTGTAGTCACTACATATCTGCAATATCACGTTCAAGTTACAAATCTTCAATTCAAATTCTGTTTCTTTCTTAACATACGGATGAAGGATGGACATTTGTCAAAGTTATAACCAGACGCATAAGTGCCATTGAAGGCTGTAGAAAATTATTAGGGGCTAAATAGATTTAGAAAAATGTTGAAACTCATTAAAGAGCTCACTGGCCTCCTTACCTTTAAAGTTATCCACCAAATATCTGGGATATGTTAGAAATGAGCCCAGAGTCTCAGCTGTGGGAGATGTGTTGTTGCACAATGAGAGTCAGAGGGGAAATATTAAGAACCAGAGGGAGAGGATTGTAGAACTTCCTTTGATTTCCTCCAGGGAGGAATATAACCACAGTGGTGACTTGCAAGGTGTGTCTTAGCTGTGCCTGGCCCTTCAGGTCTTTCTGTCTTATGCAGACTCCTGGTGAGGCATGATCTGAGCATGAGAAACTTGGATCTCCTTCCCTTTCCTTGTGTTCCTTCTTTCCCCACTCTCAATCCCTTTTCCATGCCGGGTGCCAGGAGATTCTTTCCATTTCTAGCACTCATATAAGCTTGAGGTCTCATTTTCTGGGTGTTATCAAAAACCTGCATTGAGGGCTGAGTGTATTTATTCCTACTAATTCCTTCTTTTCCTGTCTCTTCTTACAGTTCCATAAGCAGTACCTTGTTAGGCTGAAGGATACCAATTCCAGGTCTGTGGGAATTTATCTTTTGGAAACATTGGTAGTGTTTGATGCATTTATGGAACATGACTGGAGCTATGTTTTTACTTCAGCAAAAACATTTTTTTGGCCATGCAGGGGAAGAAATTATTGCAGTTAAAAATAATTTAGTGTATCATACACAATTGTGAAAACTGACATGAAAAGGAACCAGAGTTATCTTGCAAAGACCACAAAATCCATTGGTGATTTTTAAATTGGAAATTTAAAAATCACCAGTGGCAGAGAGCCTGTTATAGCCAAAGATTAATTTTATGAACATAACTTTCCTTGCGAATGAAAATACAGCCCCTGTGTTTGAAGTCTTCTACCTAAACATTTCAGCCAGAGGTGGTTATTCTGTCTGTCTGTGGCACTGAGGGGCTGTTAGCAGTGTTTTGTGCATGCTCATGCAAGCAAAGAGCAGCTCTCTGATGTTGTGGTCACACTGCTGTGATTACAGACAGTCCAGGTTCCCTTTAATTAGAATCCCCTTCTAATAACTAGACAATTTTGAGATCTAAAAGAATTACCAGCCTGATCATTTAACAAATCATAGTAATTTTGTGGTTTTGTCAGATTTTTGAGATGTTTTTTTGATAATCTTTAGTTCTGAACTGTGGCGTGCTGAATCTAAACATCCAGAAGCATTTTATGATTCAGTAAGGGGAAGGATTTTTGTTTGTTTCTTTGTTTATTTTAAACAAAATCAACAGTTTTGATGCCATTTGCAAATGATTGTGTCTGGAACTGATTGGAAATTTGCAGTTAGGAAAATCTTTGTGGGAAATCAAGTTTTAGTGAAGCAGATATTTTTATGAGTGTTATCTGCTTTCCATGAAAATCGTGCTTATGTTGTGGTAAGAACCACAACAAACCATTGAAAAGAAATCCTGAAACACTGTGGATCTAATTGCTTTTTCAGTTCCAAAATTTCCTCTCCTCCTGTGTATGCCATGGGTCTGCACTTGGCTGCTTTCTCTGATACAAAAGAGGATGATTTTACTCCTACTGAGACAATCTTCTTCCCTTAAAAAATGTATATAATGGTAATCAGAAGTCAGAGAGAGAGTTTTTTGAGTAGTTCTGCTGCTAAAGAAACAGGGGAAGTTGAGGGAGGTAGACAAACCCATGCAAAGTGTGTCCAGGATTTGATTTCCTTGCTGGACACCTGCATGCAAAATACGGTCAGCAGAGTGAGACCAACTCTCTCCAGTGCTTCTGTCTTCCCACTTTGTTTTAGGTGGCACCTTGTGTCTCTTGATATTCCTCACACACTTAAGGTACTGACAGGCAGTGAATTCCTTGCCTGGAGTGTAGTTATGTGGGGACTGTACTCAGAGGCAGCAGTGGAGACTTCCCAGATGAGAGACGAGAGGAAAGCACTGGAGGGTGGCATGAGAGGGACAGCTGAAGTTTTGATTCATCCTCTACTTAAGCACCTATCTGATTATGGCAGTGTGAGGGCAGGGAGGCCTTCCTGTGTTTGAATATAGTACTCAATGGAAGGTTTAACACAATCAAGAGAAATGGTGGTGGTATATTGAACATATTGCACATATGATTTTCTATAAATTATGTATATGTTTTCTGTTTGTAATTTCAATATGTACCCCTTTATCCCATAATTGTTCATGTCTCCTCCAGCCCCATATATGGTTTGTAGCAAAATTTAGGGTTTCTCTTTCTAGGGCACATTTACCCCTCTAGCAAGGCACAGTGTGCATATGGCTCTGGACTGAGTGATGCATCTGTTACTCTAATGCTTCATTTCAATTAATTATTTCCCTTGTCATATTCCACATTATGCAGCTCCAGTTTTTTGTCATCCCTTATATCACTTTCCACACACCTGGAAAATAGAACTTCATCTTTTTTCTCCCTCTCCTTTAAATAGAACACGATAAACATATAAATAAATAAATACATACATAAACATTAATTAAAGTGCTTGGGAATCAAAACTGGCCTCTGAAATGTTTTCCCAGTTAAACTTTTTTCCATCTTGAGTATAAAAGGTCCATTTGTAGTTCCTTTTTGTGTGTTTATTGCTTTATGCAGCCAGATTATGATAGAGCCAGAACCAGCACGTTCTCCTGCAATATTCATTAGACATTAACTTCACAAGGAGAACCTTTCTGAGTAGGTACTTGAAGCTGAAAGGCTCCAATGGCTTTTGCAACCCTTTTGTTTGTTTTTAACTGGGGCACTGACATAGCTGAGAAGTTTCAGCATTAGCTGGGTTGGGAAACATTTTCTCTTGTTTACTTTGGAGGAGTAATAGGTTTCTTTCCTTGTTCTAAGGACATAGTTGCTATGTCTTTGCTGCATTTGCAGAGATTAGGAGATTTGATGGTTTTATTTTCAGAATGCTAGTCCAAATATCCATCCCAATGAGAACCAGTTGCTACAAATGAACAACCAGTACACAACCACAGATGAATTGATAAGCAGATTATGTTTGTGCCCTTTGCAAAAGAAAGTTTAGTGTATGTATGCGTGCATTTTTAAAATGTTTCCTTGATTTGGAGGTTTGGTTTTTTCCCTGTATGAACAGCCTTATCTTTTTCGTTTAGTGCTGCTTGCCTATAGTCAATACACCCTGCTGCTGAAGGAGGTTAAAGATAAAAAGTACTGCATTTGTTTTGGTGTTAGAAGTTCACAAGTTTTGTGTGGATTGTTTGGTTTTGTTACTGGAAGTTTTTGTTTTGTTTTGTTTTGTTTGTTTGTTTTTAGCACTCAGGAACTGGAAAAATAGAAGTCATATTAAAAATAACACAAAATTTCTGCACATTTTTTGAATAACAGAGTTGAAGAAGAAATTATTAACTACCACACATGCAATAAATGAAAGACTTTCATGGTATTCAGTATTCTTCATCTCGAGTGACCAGTGATCTCCACATGCTAACACATGTATTTAAATTGCACATGCAGCTTCTTTTTTCACCACTGAGGGGAAGGTTCTTAAAAATTTGACAATGGTGTTTAATACCATCAGAGAAAGATGTTTCAAATAAAAATACAATTGGTAAGAAGGTATATAATCCAACATTAAAATGAAAGCTGCATTCTTACATAATGTGTTCAGGGATCTTCAGTTAAAATTGCCAGAGCTATTATTTTATTTAATATATGAAGAATAGATGTATCTTATCTTGCTTTTTCCTTTCCTGGTGATCTCCAATTGACCTTAGAAATGCAAAGAAGACCAAATCAGACAAAACTTCGCAGGTGATGAAACAAAAGCACAAAGGTTGTCCTACTTTATAACCCATCTATCTCACAGCATCACTTACCCCAGTGTAAGACAAGTGCTAAAGCTGCTGTTCTGATTTAAAGCTGTCTTGCACTAAGCCACTTTGTTGTGACATAGAGAAGGCACAAGGCAGAGTAAAATACAACTTTTCTTCCCCCAAATCACAGAGATATATGGGAAAAACAATTTAAATAACCCAATTTAAATAATTTAAATAACTGGTCTTCAACACGAGGTGCAAAAGCACTATTCTTTCCTTCTGAGAGACACAGGTGCCTAAACATCCATGAAGGATCAGGTAAGTAACAATTTCACCTGATGTAGCCTGGCAGCTAATATAAATAAATAAGAAAGAACAAACTCTTCTCCCAGTTTGAAACTCTCCTTCAAAGTCCCACAAAAATGTGAACATGTAGTCTAAGTGCAAATCAGAAACTCCATGTGATTTCTCGGTCCTCTTTGCAGATATAAGTGCAAAGGAGTAAAGGAGAAGCTTAAGCTGCTGAAAAATTCAAGGACTTCCTGAGCATTCAGACATTTCTCTTTTGTGGGAAGGGGAAGAAGCCATAAGCCTCTCAGAGCTGTGGTGAGAAATAATGTCTTGATCCTTGTCTGCTCAGATATGAAAGGTGCCATGCAAAAGATCAGTGGAAGAAACCTGGAGCTGAGAGAAGGTGTTACTTTCCATTTGTCATAGGTAATGAGCAGACAGATGGGAAAGAGAAGGCATTTTCTGCGGGCTGATTAAAACTTGTTTTTGCAGAGGTAAAGATATTTCCTTCTCCCTTCCCCCCAATATCTGTGGCTATAATTCATAGGGGTGTGGTGACTTAGGGACGCAGTGCCATGGCTGATCTCTGTCTCAACAGCAGCTCAAACCTGCCTCTCAGATCAGAGAAGCTGCTGTGCTGTGTGCATGTATGTGTGTGCATATGTGCAGTGTGAAATCCAAATTTAAATCAAGTTCACTTCATCCCATCTGTGGCCTTAACTTACTTGGATGCTCTTCAAAACCTGCAAAAATGAAAGTCTTGAATAAAGTTTGAAGTATTGGAGTCATTGGCTCTTTTTCAACCTGCAGGACACCCTCTTCCCTGAAAATTGTCCCCAGAATTTCAGCCCTGTGGGTCACCATTGTCCCCAAGTCAGAGGACTGCAATATGGCCAACCCCTCCAGCTTTCTGGGCTGGCTTTTGCTACCAGCTGTTGCCTGTGTAGAGGAGGAGGATGGACACACAGTGCTGGTGTGAAATGGGAGAAAAGCAATATTTGGGAGAAATGGAGAACAGCAATATTTACACACAGGTCTTTTAATTTTGACAAGAGGGAGCTGGGTTTTCTCATCTTCGTAGAAGGCTGCAAACACTAATGTTATCCAAAGGTGCACCAAAACATCCACAGTGTACAAACGTGTGTGTGGATCTCCAAATTTGTGTGTTCTTTCCTGTGAAAAGCTGTTCCTGATCAAGCAATTTATCTGTTTAGCTGTGCAGTTAAGGGGGTACCCAAAGGGGTACGCCCTTACCTGCAGAGGGGGTTCCCCTCTGCAAGACCTCCTTTGCAGATGGATATCTCCTCTGGGAGCCTTTTATTTCTCAGCTTGCAGACAGGAATTAGTGGCCACCATCCTGTTTCGAGATCCTGTGTTCTGTGGCACAGGATGCCAGAAGTCACAGAGCGGGAAAGAGGCCCCAGGGTTATATTTCTGCTCTGTGCGAGAAATAAAGGGAGGAAGAAGGAGAAGCATGGCAGCTCCTCAGCCCAGCTTTGGCAGGACTTCACATGTGTGCTCTGCGTGGCTGTGGCTGCATGTGCCTGCAAGGGTTCGCTACTTGGCAGGCATGATTTAGCTCCCTTCCTCTGAAAATCTGACTCTATTTTTCAATCAAAAAAAAAAAAGAATATTCTTTTTTCCTTTGGGTTTTGCATTTTATGGGATGTTGCTACCAATGCCAGATGACAACATTCCTCCCTGCCACTGTGGAATGAAATGAAGGAGAAAATGTGGAGGCAAAAGGAAAAATGGTTTTGTTTTGGAAGCATTTGTTAATGATTCCCTCTTCAGTTTCAGGCTGGAATGATTTTCTTCCTTCACTACTTTGTATATATTTAGGTACAGAGAGGCCACATCAGGTAGTCCGAGTGCCAGGGATGCCATAATTTGACAAGACAATATTGCAGACATGCCATTAGCATTCATGATTATCAAAGAGATTGTGGAAAAGAAATTGTCTTATGATATGAATATATCTATTTCTCAGCATTTTCAAAGGCAAATACGATGCAATCAGTTGTGAGGCTGGATTTTTAAGTTTTGCAGCCACTCTGCCCTATTTTTATCTGTCGCTTGAGACTTCTTGTCCCTGGAAAATCAAAAGAATTTTAAGATGAAAAAAAAATTTCTCCATCACTTTTGAAATGGCCTCATATCTTGGTGTCAGTGGGGATGTTGCATCACTGGTAAATTCAGCATTTAACATACACATTGTTGCTTGCCCTGGGGAGGTGGGAGAGAGAGCAAGTTATTTCATCTGATACAATCAAGTGATGATTTATGGCCTACTATCTTTTTTCTGACATTTATCGAGACTTTTCATTGTTCATAACCTTACAAAATGCCTGTCGGGTTTCTCTTGCTCTTCTATGGGGACAGCAGAATTTTAAATAAGAGCACAATTAAATGGAAAGCTGAATTGTGGGCAGCAGGATGTTCACAACAATCCAGTACACTGGGGTGCTGTGCAGTATTGATCTCCTGATGTTTCACTGGGGGGTGACTTAAAGCCAAGCTTCTTTATAAAGTTGCAGGTTTCCATTGAAACCTCCCTTCCATTATAGTGGTGAATTGTGCCAGGCTCTAAGTTGATATAATTAGTTCTGATGCAAAACAGAAGTTTGAGATTTAAAAAAATGTCTGTCTGGATTGCTATTTTATCTTTGTTAATGACTGAGCTCTGATGTCTGTGACAATTCCCACTTAACATCACTTAAAAAAAAAAAAGAGAGAACCAAGAGCATGGCTTCCTTAGATTTTAAAATAATTACTGGCTGCAGAGAGAAAAGAAGTGAGAAATTAATCCATGCAAAGATGTGTAAGAGTACATCGTTTCATGAGCAATTTACTTTCTACCTCAATACTAAGAGGCTGCCAAGAAATAAATTTCCTGATGTAAACCTAGTTAACTTTTCTATATAAAGGCACTAAACTCACCTACATACATCACAGTTTTCACATTTTCTATATTTATTCAAAAAATGTTGGCATACCCAGTAAAGAAAGAAAAGTACTACGCATCATTCAGTGTAAATCACACCTAGGGCACCTTCTGTTTGCTTTTTTCAATATAATAAACCCACCAAACAAAAGGTAGGGCATAATCTTCTATTTTTCAGCTCTGAGGTACAGCTGGGAGATTAGTGTGCATAAAAAAATGGGCCTTAGTCTTTACAGAGATGCAGCATATAAATTGAGTTTTGCCATATATTTGTGGGAGAGGAAAAGTAAGGTGGGTAGAAGTTCTCCAGTTTGCATTTAGACCTCTCCAAAAGAAATGCCAATGGAAGAAGCAGTCAGTCTTGAATCCTTGTTTATTAAAAGAAGAGGAACAAGAACTTCTAGAGAGTGCTTCATCTCTTTCTCAGGTGGCTGGCTAAAACAGATGATGTGAAACATGCCTTAGCAGAGGCAATTTCTCCCCCACTTCCACTGCGCTCTTGATGTGTAACCAAACATCCATCCATCCATCCATCCATCCATCCATCCATCCATCCATCCATCCATCCAGTGCATCCATCCAGTGCATCCTTCAGCACATGACTTTATGATTTTGACGTAGGGTGTCTATTAAGGCAGATGTCAGAGTGTCAGAGCTGTTCATGGGCGTTTAGTTATGAGACCAGTGGCTACAGCAGGGGCCTGCCAGCTCTGTCCCAGATGCTGAAATCAGAACAGCAGAGGACTGGCAGGGAGATAAATTGCATCTATGTGCTTGGGGGAAGAAGTCTTAGTTTCAAAGGAAGCAGTTATCTTCTATCTTATTTCTGGTAGGTGCAGATCCAGTGAATCATGATGAAGACAGAGGTGAATTTGGCTTCCTTTTTGAAAAAAAAAAAGAAATATGAGGTTTCCTTGGATTAGTTTTTAAATAAATAAATAAATAAACCAAATTGATGACAGTACATGACCTTGTTCTGTTCCATGGTGCTGTTGAAATAGAAAATCATTTATGTTCCTTCCATGCTGAGAGTTCACTCAAGACTTTAAATTGCCATTGTCACCTAAGACTTAGAAATTAGGAGAATATTCATCTAAAGGTGCCAAAAAGCAGGAGGGAGATAGGATCCTAAATCTTTTTCTTTCAGTGGCAGCTAAGGAAAAAGAGAGTTCAAAAAATGGGCCACAGCCACACCCAAGAGTCTCTTGCAATTTCATCTGAGTATAAAAAAAATGAAAAAAAGTGATTTTCAATGACAAGCTCAGAAACAGGGTTAGTACATTTCATTATATGGGATCTAATCAGTCATATGGCCAAGGCTATGGTGCTGTGATTAATCACCTCACTTGTTGCAGGGTGCTCCTGTCTCTGCCTAGTGCTGATACAGATCAGTAACCCCTGTTGTTCAGCCACAACTCCCAAGATTCACTTAGAATTCTCAAATGTCCTGCAGTTTTGGGCTAGAAAAGCAGCTTGGACATCTGTCAGGTTTTATTTAGGAACAAATCATTGGCATGTAAACTTATATGTACCATGGCATGGGGAATTCACAGATCAGAGGCCTTTTGTAGGTATCAAGCCTGTCTGTGTACACTTCTGGCAAGCCCAAATTCTCCTGCCCATATTTGTGAATGGTCTTATCTGTCAGAGTGTTCTCTGCAAGGTAAAGTGATCTCAGCCTTGTGGTGCCAAATGCTCTGAAGGGGAGATGCCACATATAAGCTCCACTAGTACCATTTAAGCTCAGTATTAATTAAGGCAGGAGTTTCTTATACTGTGAATGCATAGAAAGTCTATGAAGTAGGTGAATGTAGCAAAATGGACCATCTTGACCAAATTCTTGCACATTCCTTTAAAGAGTGGCCCAGATTCATGTCCATCACGTAACCGAAACTGATCTCTTGTGTCTCAAGACAGGACAGGGTCAGGCCCTGTGAGAGGAAGCACAGCAGTTCTTGTGCAATGTGGTCCAATTTCCACAAGCACTGCTGTGTGCCTGGATGGATGGATGGACGGATGGACATGCTCCATATGTTGAGTTCTGAGCAACAACAATGTGCCAACAGACACTTTGGAGGAATGGATGAACCTACAGTCTGGGAGTTGAAGAGACTCTGAAGAACCCTCAGGAAACAGAAAGATGAGGCCCAGGCTGGAGCCTGACTAAGTAATTAATGTGTTTTGCAGCTCAATCTCAAGTACATACAAGAAGTTGATTAGAAAGAAAGCAGCTGGCTTGGGCTCTGGGCAGATGGTTTGGCTCTGGCAGCTTTGTGGTGGTACTACTGGAGGCTGCAGCACTGCTTGAGAATGAAAATTCAAAATGTTGAAGTCCTGGAATGAAGTAGAGAGGTATTTCTGAAATTACTTTGGCAACTGAATCAGTTATTGATTGATACTTCAGATACCCAGGGAAAGGCCTGCATCAGTAGTTGGGGGCAAGACATAAATCCAAGGACCTGCAGACCTGGAAATATGTCATAAGTCTTTTCTTTTCTTCCTTTCCCCTATTTTAACACTGAACAATTGATGATCCTACTAGAAATCCTGTTAGAGGCTTGGCTTTACTCATGTTCCTGAGACTTGACAAATTGCTTTACACAGGCTATGGAAACTGCAATATCTCAGTCCCCAAGCAGGCAGCAAAATTTCCTGGAGTTAAGGCCAGAACTGGCCAGTTCACCATCTAACCTGACCTCTGCTATACTTATCTCAAGCTAATAAGCTTCATTCAGTTTCCACCACTCAGTCCCAGTAATTTGGCTTAGAATAAAGTAGTTATTTCTGGTCTGGAGGTGAATGACTGCTGAGTTAAGCTGTGTATGATCAACATTTTCTCTTTTCTCAGTCACTATGCAATGCTGATATATTTTGCTTCATTCCAAAATGGAATGAAAGCTATGTGTTTGCTTAAATAATATCCATAAAACTCCCTTTTTTTAAAAAAACCCAACTATCCCAAGCTTCAAGGAAAACATTTCATATAAAAAAAACAGAAAGGATTTGTTTTGATAACAAAATATAAAGCAGTCAATTTTTTAAAACTTTCTTCACTTGCCTAATGTATAATACAGAAGTTAAACGGGGAAACAAAATATCATTGAAGGTCAGAATGTCCTCTTCCATTTTTAAAGTGAAGTCACACCAAAATCAAGATGTAACATTTAGATATAGACAAAGATAACATTGAAGTCTTTTAAATCTAGGTCCCAAAGATAATTAGCTGACCTTCTGCTGAACTTGCAGTTTTTGGGTAAGAGAAGATGACTCAGAGATCAGGAGAATCTGCTTTTCTCTGCGGTATAGGTAAATCTGCAGTGGAAATGACGTAGATAAGTTGGCCCAAACCTGGGTGCTCTGATTACTCACCTTAATGGTATTTTTGGATCGTAACCCAATCACTGGAAAATCCCTCATCAGTCCATCTGCTGAACTCTCACATGAGTAGTTCTCAGAAGTACAGGAGCCTTTGGTCATTTGGCATAAAAATTATGTAGGTGGAGAATCTCCACAGGATTTCTTTGTGTGATACCTTCCCTTTACCAGTTAATGTGATAGGTCAAAAGGATGGATCACTTAGTGGTTAAAAAGGATGGTGATCCAAGTACATCCAGCACATTTCCATTTGGTCTGTGGCCTAGTCCCTGTTGCTTTTCTCAGCCTGTTGACTGAGCCAAAATGGTCCAACTGTCTTATTGCAAGGAGCTCAAGACTTAGGGCCTGTATCCAAGACAAGTGCAAGTGACAGCCTCTCATACCTTCCTTGGTGAATTGCAGATTATTAACATTGAGTGTCATGCAAGGAAACCCATATTAATTAAAATATTGCCTGTTACATACTTACTTGCAGACGACTGCAAGTGTTTTCAAGAAGGATGTACTTTTTTTTCAGAATTTACGTGTACCTAGAATTTTGAGGCCATAGCCATATCTTCATATTTAGCTTTTACAAGGTAAGTCTCAATATTATTAGCAACCAGACAAGAAGTGTCATCATAAGTCAGGGTTTTGTTTGAAGTTCATCTTTCCTGAGGGTTGTACTAAGTTATTCTTTAAAGGGCTACACCTCACACCAGGAAATCACTCTGAAAAGGCACCCTGGGAAATTTTGCTGCTCTGTTTCTTGTTGAATATTGGAATTTATGTAAATTGGACACTTTATTTCCCACAAATCTGCATTTAAAATTCCAGCTGCCACTAAATTCTGTTCTGACTCCAAAAGAAGTCAGTCCTGAATATGCCTGATATATGTTTCCTATGAAACCATTTTAAGCACTTTAATGATATTTCAAAGAATTAAATATAATAAACTGCCTGGTCATGAGTCTTGATCAGTCCTGATAGTCAGTGTTTCACTGAGAGCCATCAGAAATGCACAAAAAAATGACATCTGAGCACTATGTTTAAGTTGAAATATTTTTTTTACTGTATGAACAAAACCAACAAATGCTGTTGGAGAAATTCCCTTTTATCTGGGTGGCTCTGCTGCTCTGCTGCTGCTCTTTTATTTAGATTCTTGTCCAGAGTTAAGCTGTAAACTGGAAATCAGAAACACAGCCCCATGGACACTGATCTGGGCAAATTTGGGTGAAGGAATCATGACCTACTTCCTGATGTTGTTGAGTTGTGGTTTTGATCAGTAATTAGACCAGCACAGAGTGTTTTGCTCTGTGTGGTGATGCAGCCCTGTGGCCAGGGTAATCATGGGTGAGATTAGACCTGTAGTCCTGCCAGTCCCAGCTGTTCTCCTGGCCCTGGGGAAACCCAAGCACCAAGAACATTTTGAGACTGGTGTTCAAGGGGAGCGTGAAACCCTGTCTAAGAAGTGCCTGCCTCTCTGCAGGATCTATATGAGGATTATAGGCTGTCAAGGCAAAGGTTTAATATCTGATTGGGCTGGTTAGAAAGGGGCTTGAATTCTGAGGACATGCCTGACAGCGGTATTCTCTGGGGCTTTTCAATTACACCCCATTCTTCTAAATATTTTGGACTAGGAACCACTAAAGAAATAGCTGGATGAATGCCAGTGTGCTATTTGCTGCTGCAGTCTGTTTTTTAAATTGAATTCCATTCAATGAAACATTACTCCTTTTGTTGTGATAAAGTATCATATTGCTGGGCACATCTATACATATCATTTTCAACTTGTTAATATGACACGAGGATTTCCTGTATGAAGTAAGTGTAAATTAAATTGTTTTAAGTGAAGGAAATCCATTCTCCTACATGAGCTCACTGCAGAAAAAATTCACTTCTGACTTTCTATTTATGGTAGCTGGTGAGTGTTTTTGAAGCTTGTCATATATAGGTCACAGAATAATTTATGTGAGTGAGAATATAATTTTTCCGTGTAAAAATGTAAAGCACTATCACAGGCTTACCACCTTGGTAATACTCATTCAGAGAGTAGAGAGCTCACATTTCTCAATTTTAATAAAAGGGCCCTGTGTCCTACATGAAGCAAGGCCTCAGGTGGTGCATGGTGATATATGAACCATTTATTGATCTTCCCTAATGGGATGAATTTTGCCTATCAGAATTAGTGAAGAGCAATCCAAATTTTAACTCAGTGTCTCATCTGCGCATCTAATTTTAATTTCATTATTATCAGCAGTTTGGAGTCTGACTTGGTTTGATATTAACAACAAGTTTGTATGGGAGTCTTCCTAATTAAACTGAAATGTCAACTTTATGCCTCTATGTGATTTTATTTTCTAATTTAAAGTTGTGTTCTACAGGCAGCGCTTTAATTTAAATAAATCTCTTGGGAGATATTTATTTATTTTGTGTATTTTTGTCTTTGAAATAAACAAGCCATGCAATGGAACAATATTATCTCAAACATATGAAATGGAAATTGGAGTGTTGCAGAACTGCTGACAAGGGGGTTCTCTAGTCCTGACCAAAGGGCTGCTCTTCAGATGGGCTGCTGCACACTCCATAGCTCCACAGGCTATGAGGCTGGAGATTTTAGGGCTTCCTTGCTTTGCTGCTGAGAAACTCCATAGATTAGATAGGGAGCCCTATCTAATAGATAGATTTCTGTTTTTCAGACAATTTTTAAATATTGGGACTTGTTTTTTTCTGAATTTGGATAGAATTTTGACAGGTCTGCATGCCCCCATGAAATATGGTGACCTCTCAACACAAAGCTCTGATAAGCACATGCTTAACAGTTTTTTGCATCAAGATTACACAGGGAAAGTCTGAAAGAGCTGGGACTGCTCAGCCTGGGGGAAAAAAAAGTGCAGAGGAATTTTATCTATAAGTATTTCATGAAGGAGGTTAAAAGACAGAGTTGGACTTCCCTTGGCAGTATCCAGTGTGTGAACAAGAGGTGATGGGCCTACCTGAAATACAGGGAATTCTTTTTAAGCATGAGAAATGAGCTTTTTCACTGTGAGAGTGGCCAGACTCTGGGACTCTGGTCCAAGTTGCCCGGAGAGGTTATTTGGACCATTTGAATTATCAAAAGGAAAAAAAAAATCAGCTGGACACAGCCCTGAGCTGCCTACTTTCACTTACTCTGCTTTGACCATGGAAATGAACTCGTTGATCTCCAGAGGTGACTTCCCACTTCCATGATTCTGTGGTGCTGTGTAAATGCAAGGGATCTTAGTCCCTCCTCAACCATCCCCAGCTGGGGTTGCTGCAGGAAGGGAATTTTTTAATCTGGGAGCTGATGTTCACCCTTCATAGCCATTCCAGCATGATGCAGACGATGCAGTACCATTGCTTTCATCAGGGTTTGTAGTGGGACTCTGTGCCTTAAACATTAGATCTCCTTTTCACTGGGAGGTGTTCTTAAATCCTCAATGGCTCTACACTGAAAGAGAACAAATTGTTGAAATACTGGCCCCAGACAGGTCAGTGGCAAAATTCCCAGCAACTTTAATGGGTCCGAGAAACCACCAAGTCAAGGTTCTTGTAACAGCAATCTATGTTATGTCTGAATCTTGTTTATGACCTTCTGGAGTATTTATCTTCGACAAACAATCTTTGCAGAACATCTAACTAGAGAGTCTAACTGCCTTGAAGCAGAATCATTTCCCAGTGATTACGGAAGATTGTATTTAAAAATGAAACAATGCCATTCACAGTGGGACTATATTTATAGCTATAAGAAATACACCAGACATGAAAAAATTACAAAATTTTTCATTTTTGAAAAACTGAGAGACTTACATAAACAGCTTGGGAAATTTGAAAGAAAACTCCAATATAATCCTAAAAGCTGCATTAATAGTTTTATTTTTATACATGCAATATTATTAGCTAGTTAATATTACATCTTAGTAGACAAGGGGGGAGTAGATATTTTGAAATTTATTGCCTTGAAAAGTTTATCTTTGTTTTCTCTAATTTCATGCCCAGCATTATTATACTAGGTTCTTGCACTACATGTTTCTCAGAAAAATACTATGGGATGTATCAATCTGTTGTTACTGGTGAGATTAGCTGTGTTTTCAAACTGGAAGTGTAGAGATGCAGGATTTGCATTCTTGTGACCATTGCAGGTGCAGCAATACATCACATTTGCACTCATCACAAACAGTTAAATGCAGTGTAAAATCCTGTCTTAATTGGGGGCACCATTTGGATTTCAGGATCTTCAGGGTCTAAAAGTGGTGTGCTTAATTCATGCTAAGAGCTGAAAAGTTGTCCTGGAAATACAATAACCCACGCATAACCCAGTTGTACTCTACACTGAAAATTGTCAAACATTTGCTAGATAAAGCTACAGAGAGGATCTTTATTTAAAAAACAGCCAAATTAAGTTGTTTTCTTATCTTTTAATTTTGTGGCAGTTATTACCAAAAATTTGTAAGGAAATAGTTAAGAATAAATAGGCATAAGAATTTATAAATATAAAAAACGCATAAAAGGTGAAGATTAGAAGCAGTGGAAGTTTAGTCACAATATTTTTTTTCTTGCTTCAACGCAGTGAGCTGATCTGTGGCATCACAGAGCAGCTGCAGTGGGCTGTGTCTGCGACCCCAAGTACAGTCTGTCCCCTTGCCCCTACAGCTCCTTCAGCCTGGGCACAGCTTGTCCCTGTCTGTGTCATTTCAGCAGCAGAAAGGCTAAATCACAAGCAGAATCAGGTGCTTTTGTCCATTTCAAGACATATAATATTTAGAAAACCTTAAATTAAATTATTTGTTTGCACAATGTTCAGAGAATTAATCTGGTATTAGAAAATATTTAGCCTTTTCCTTTCTGCCTTCCCCACCTCCTTGAGAAGAGTTCATAACACTCACTCTGGGGTTCCAAGTGGTGGAAGATGTATTTTGATAGATATTTTCTTAAGCAAGATATCAAACATCCATAACAATTCTTCGCAGTTATTAGATTTAGCCAATTCCAAAGAACAAAGCAGATGATTAATTTCCTAGCTAATTTGTCTGCTCTTTAATATATTCTACAAGATTTTTGCAATCCAAATTTTAAAAACAGCCTGCAATCCACCCATGTTCTCTAAGTAATATCTGTTATGTTGTTCCTTACAAAGAGTGACAATGCCAGCAGTTGTTCCTTGGCTGTATTCCCAGCAAGTATAATTTAACAGGTGAGAAATAAAGTATGTGAGTGAGATAACAGTGTGATACTCTAAATTTAGATGATATTGAGGGCTTTTTTGTAAATTGTAAATATTCTTTCTGGTTTTTCTCAGTAGGCATGGAAAGTCTCAGTATCGTCTTTATTAAAAACAAAGAAGATTCTGAAGTTTGAAAAAAAAGTTATATCTTTTTGCAAGTTGTTATAAACTAAAGAACAATTTTTGTTTTGATTTGTTTCTTTCACAGCTTTCTTATGAAAGACAATTACTTTGGAGCTAGTGTTAAGAAAGATAGCCAGGAACCAGGGTGTTAAGTAAATTTTGCTTACAGATCATACTTGATTAAATTCACATTTTAGCTGACTGAAGAGTTCATTTCTGCTCTGCAAGAAGTCTGGTGGAGGGTAGTGAAGACATTTAATATTCTGCCTTGACTCAGCTCGGACAGATCCAAGAACGCTAGGTATATGCAGTACATTCTGGAAAATCTTGCCACCTAAGTACTTGTTTAGTTTTATTTTTTTTTTAACTTTTCTGTGTTTTGATAACATTGCTGGCTGTAGGCTGGGATTTTGTGCTGATTCTTGCTTTTTTTTCAAGACCCAGTAATGGTATTTTGGAAAAGAGGAATTTGGAAAAGCTCAGGGCATGTGTTAGGTTCCTGTGGAGGAGTGTACCCATATCATGCATGCAGTAGGAAATCTTGTTCGGGTGCCTCTTACACAAAGTGTCCCCAAAAGGTCAGATCATTTTCCATGAACACAAAAGCTTCCTTTTATTTGAAAAGGCACATTTTGAGGTACAGCAGAAGACTGTTGTAGCCAACTGATAAGGCTAAAAGCAGATTTAGATGTGATGGATTTAGGATTCTGGAGCTGCATTCCTAAATAGGCAACAAGGCCACTTACCATCAGGGCAAAACTTAATATTAAAACACAAGAACTTACAGTCCTACATCTTGTAGATACTTTTGGAAGTCTTATCCATTGACTTCATGGCCAATAGTAATTATACCTTGTAGATTGTTTTGAAGGTCCATTGGCTCAATGGCCAAGAATAACTGTAGTAACTGTGATTATCAGATTTTGCCAAAATATTAATATAATCTGTTCATAAAGAGACAATGGTCAGTGTTTTCCAAGACAATGGTCTATCTGATCTTACATAAAATGATATCCAATCCAACGTGTAAAATGCTGATTGCCATTGTGTTGGAGAGGAAGTCAAAACTCCAATATTCTGCATCATTCTATCAGTTCTACACAGTATTACAGTGAAAGATTGTATGTAGCTCTTTGTGAGGTGTATCTGTTCATTTCCAAAGGCTTTTTGTTGCAGAATTAGAAATAAAAAGATTCTCTAAAGGATTTCTTCCTAAACTTGTTTAATGTGTCTACATTTTCTTAATTTATTTGGAAGTAAGTTTTTAAAGCCAAATATTGTTACACTATAATGTGCAATACTGAGCTTCTTTGACTAAAGATATGTTATTACTTGGAGCCTATTAAAAAAAAAATTAAGCATCTCAACCTTGGATTTTGAATTGAAATATGTAATGATCCATGAATTCTCTGCTTTGAGTAGCCTGTTGATCAATACGGATTTCAATGCTCTTATATTTTAATCGCTCCCTTTCTTACCTTTTGTTAGCATTTGTCATTTTGATAGTCTCCACAGCTATCTTAAAACCTAAGTACCTTCTCAAAATTTTATGCTAAGAGTATAATAATAAAACTCAAACAACAGGAAGTCATAAAACTTATATTCATGTTTTCTTTCCATTTTAATGAGCCAGAGTTTGATATTTTTCTTTCACCACTATATCTTTACCCCAGGAGTGATCCCAATGGTTTTAGTAAGAATGCTTGGAGAAGAGAGTAGTATTCAGTCAATAAAATAGAGTCACAATGCATCTATTTTCCAGTATTATGTATTCCTATTGTAAGCATCTTTAAAAATAGCAAGAAGGAAAAAGATATAGAAAAATTCTGATTCTAAACTTCCCTTTATATTCATAGATAATCTAAGGGATAAGAGAGAAGGTGATCACTAAGACAGTATTTTCAGTATTAGCCGTCTTTTGCATTAAAAAAAAGGAAACAGTTGTTTTAGTTTCAGCCTCTGAACTCTTCCTTCAATGATGGCTGCCAATCTAGTTTAGAATATCAACTACTAGGTTGTTATACAATTCATCACAATTACTGAAATTAGATAGAAGTAGAATTATATGATTTAGCATTTCAGAATCCTTCAGCTGAGGTTTTTATATACAATATCTGGTTATACGCCAGGCTGAGAAAGAGGCTGGATCAGAAACAAACTAATCTGTGAATATCTTTGCAATACTTCTTTATTGCCTTCAAACCCAAAGAAATCAGTTTGTAGATTCTACAGTTTCAGGAAAGCATCTTAACTGGAGAATGGGAAAGGACCTGAAGCTTTGAAAATCCACAGATAGACACTACTGTGGATTTTGACCATGATGCTCAGTGTTGGGGAATATTTTTGTCAGTGGCTTAGAGAACTGTGTTGCAAGCAGCTTGATCAGTCATTGCTCTGACTGTTGCAGCTTTCTGTAGGTGGTTACACTTT
This sequence comes from Geospiza fortis, assembly GCF_000277835.1. Classification (NCBI taxonomy): domain Eukaryota; kingdom Metazoa; phylum Chordata; class Aves; order Passeriformes; family Thraupidae; genus Geospiza; species Geospiza fortis. Next base: position 11,277,351 of record NW_005054302.1, read on the forward strand.
ATTAGCTGGCAGGACAATGGTATGTTTCCTTGAGAAGGAGCAGAGAATATTAGTTTGCCGGCTGACCCTCCACTGCGTTGTCTGAAAGGAAAGCAGGGTGTAACAACTCTGCAGTGCTGGCAATGAAGGGTTGAGACCTATGCTTTTACAGGAATTGGCTGTGAGAATATAGTGAGCTGGTCTATTGACCTTATTGCCCTTCTTGTCTTACTGTAAACTTCTGTGTCTTACATCTACATAATTCTGTCATAGTGTGACTCAGTTTTGCATATGGTCATGCAAGTAAGTACCATGTAACCATTTTATGCTTTAAATACTTCATCTATTACCTCAAAGAGGGTTCATCTTGACTCTGGTCTGCTACTGAATTCCATTTAAGGTTTCCCAAAACTGGGCAGGTCAAGATATTTTATTCAAAACCTTTCAGGAAGAAAATGAGCTGTTGTGCCTGCTGAGATCAACTGCTCACTCTAAACACATGCCATCATATTACTCCTCATGGCAGGAAATTTAGGCTAAGATATATCCCATGGCAAGAATTTGGGCGCTGCTGGTCTCCCACTAGCTGGACAAGCTCTCCTGGCTTCTTCACAATTCATACATTAGTGTCACAGCTCATTACAGATATGGGTTAGGAGAGTAAATATTCATATTGCTTACCACAGAGAAAGCCAAACTGTCAAAGGAAAGGTTAAACAGAACTTTGCCTGAAACTGCAAATATCAGTATGCTAAGTAGCTCCAAAATAAAGTAATATGAGAGATAAGGTGGTTTATCCATGAATGAAATATGCAATCTACTGACAGCAAGAAAGAGAGAGAAAAACAAACATTTAATATACAGAGGATTCAAAATTCCTCCTTAGAAATCACTGTCAACTTGGCTCACCTAATAGGTGAAAAAGTAATGCTGTTCAGAGATTGAGGTTCACAAAAGGTCCTGAGGCAGGTGTAGGTGAGACCTTCTGCACGAGCCTGTTCACTGAAAGCAGAGCAAGTGGTATAAATGTGTTTACTTTGGCGAGTTATTTGTGCACAGGTTTGTTATCTGAGTCTTGATATTGGAAGGTGTCAGCTTATCTCTGACTCTTCATATCTCTGTTCCGATGTTTTCCTGTCATTTTTTGACATGACAAATGTGAGTTGCTCTGGGGACTCAGGCTCCAGCTATCTGCCTTGTGCAGCTCCCCCAAAAGGGCCAAGCCTGCACTGGCTGCTGTCCTGGGGATGGACTTGGTGTCTCTGCTCCTCAGCAGTGCTGCCAGCAGCATTGCTTCCAGGCTTGGTTCCCCACTGGAAAGGAAAAGTGGAGCTGACAGGAGTTTGTAGGCTGGAAAAATGCATAGGGTTCCTGTTGCTAAGCATGCTGTGAAGAAAGGGGGGTGGGGGGGAATTTGTGGGTATATTTTTTGGTAGTCAGCTTTAAGGTGTAAAAAAACCATTTAAAGATACATAGTTTCATTGAAGGTCTCCGGTCTGACTTTCAGGCATAGGATTTGAGGATGGTGACCTTTTGGGGGTGTCAATCTGCAATGAAACCAATACTGGGGTATAAACCCACTAATGCCACTACTTTAACCAGGGAAGGAGTGGTTGAGTGGCAGAGGAGTTAAAGTGGCTGCAGGCCACCTCTGTAAGGAGCTGGATGTTCACCTGGTGCTGGGGAGCAGCAGTTGCTGAAGGGCTGACCCTGGTCCCATTGTGGCTGCAGCTGATGGCATGTGTCCTGCTGGAATGGTGGTGAAGCCTCTCTGTAATGTGCATGTTTTAGTTGTACCATTTCTATATTCTTCATATTTTTCCCCCGTGGGAGTAAACAAATCAAATGTTTCTGTGTGTAAAAGTGGATCAGCTGCAGCTAGGAATGCCTTCTGCACCAATAGCTACAATGAAAAGCAGATTTTTTGCATGAGTGGGAATGTCTGACAAGTGTCACCTTTTGGGTAAATTTATAGCAGTTTATTTTATTGTTATGGATATGAAAGACATATCAAGTAAGTTGGTGCTAAATAGAGTTATAAAACTGACAGAAATTTCATGCAAAGGGCTGGCAGCAATACCTCAAAACCCAATCTATCAGGGAGCTTTACATCCAGGCAAGTGGACAGCACATCTAAAGGACAAGCCAAACATCCATCTCCTCTGGGTGCTCTCTTGGGGGATGTCAGTTGCTCACTGTACACATGCACCTAAATCCTCCACCTGACTCCCTTCCCAACAGCATCTCTTTCCCCACTGAAAAGAGAGAGACTGCTGGACAAGGGCCCCTGTGTTTTCTCCCTTCTTCATTCATTTCCATAGTTGCCTTCCTGTGCTCAATGCCAACAGTCCTTTCCTTAAATTGCTGGAGGGTTTTTAGCTGCCCAAGTGCATGGTGCCTGGTGGAACAGGGTACTGAACTCTGTCTGGGAATGTCAGGCTCTCTTCCTTATTCCACAAGTGATCTCTCCACCCAGTGCTCCCACTTCCCTTGTGCTTTTGTTCCTTATCTTAGACTGGTGACTCAGAAGAAAGAGTGCTTCTAAAAACATAGTCATTCCAGGCCTATCCTAAAGGATCCTTGCAGCTGTGAAAGCCATGGCCTTCAGGAGCTATTGAAATGTCTAAAATAACAATTTTTCCAGCTGCAACTGGAAAAAGCAAAAGTTGACAATACTTTTGTTAAGGTGGCTTATCTTCATGCTTGCCACAGAGCTGACTGGTGAGCAAGCACTCTCTCCTTGGGAGAGCTACTATCTACTGGCAGTGAGCAAAACCAATTGTCAGCCAGCTAGCAGAAAAAAAGAAAAAAAACAAGACATATTTTTTACAGCACAACCTTACACCATTCTGGGGAAAGGAGGGAAGTTATAAATGGGATGCTGAGGTTAAGAATATGTTTGGGACCCAGTAGGAAATTCCCTTTTGGTAAGCCAGCTTTTTGTGCATGAGCTACTGGTAAGTAGGATCCACACTGTGCTGGGTTCTCTGCCTCTTGTGCTGGAAGCCAACACAATGCTGGTGGCTGGCTTCAAACACAGGTGATTTTCCATAGGCCATAGGAACAGAATATAAAACTGTGGAAAACAGGGAATATCACTGGGAAGCTTCTTTTACTAGAAATAATTGTCAACTGATGTACTCCTCAGCTGCAGTTTGGCTAACGCCCACAGGCTTTGATGGTGCTTATCAGATTGAACTCTTCATTCTTTCCTCTTCATCCCTTTCATTACTGCAGCTGGCTTGTGACAAAATAATAGATAATGCTTCATAGTTCATGTTGTTTTTTTCTTATTTTAAATCCCCCCTTCCCAATTAAAAATCATAACCCAGAGCAGACTCATTATTAATTTGAGAGTAGAATCTTAAGAACCACACTTACTTTAGATGGTCATTCAAAAAAGTTTACAGTTAATATTATCCAGACACCTTACACACATCATTCTTATTTCTTGTCCAACCTATTTAGTTTTTGAGACCTTCACGTGATGGTTAAACTATGCCTGGAAGCTTTCACAGTGAATTGAAGTAGAAGATGTGAAGACCTGTGAAGACTTATGCCAGTGCTTCAATGAGAGCACCTAGATTGTTAATTTTCTTTTTTTTTTTTAAAGATCTGGCCCATCATGACTTAACTGAGCATGATTTGTAGGGCTTTTTATTTTATGTGTCAGGTTTGAGTATTTTTTTTTCATAATTACTATGGATATGTAGAATGAAATTAGGCAGTCTAGAAACTGGCTAATTTGGGCAACACCATAGTCAGAAAGAGTGATATTGATATATTTGAGTACCTTGTAGGTAGCTCTTCAGTCACAATGCCTCTCTACAGACATGGTTCATTTAAGACTGCTATAAAGCTGGAAATATCTTAAAGGTCGTTAACTAACACAGTTTTCAGAGCAAAGATAGACCAAATAAAAATGTATTCACTTAATCAGAACAAAGGAATGAAAACCTGGAAATCCAGAGAGTTGGTTTTGGCTAAATGTCATAAATATGCAAACTGTAAGACTTGGAAACAGAGGGAAGAAAGAGAGGAAATAATCCTTATGTCTCTGACTCTGAAGGAAAATTCTTCCCTTAAATTTGCTATTCCTCTTTGACTGCCAGCTCAGTTAAAGAAGCTTGTGACAGGTAGTGGAACAGATTTGTGACAATAAATGTGATAGTTGCAATAATGTCTTATTGCCCCGGTGTGTGTTCAATGAACATTTATTGTACAGATGCAATGGAAAGAAATATGTCTTGTACAAGACATTAAAAAAATATAAATGTAGCAGCAGTCATCAAGAATTGCTTTGAAGCACAGGTTAATCTGGGGGGAAAAAAAGCTTAAAAACCCTAGGGTGTTGTGGTTTGTTGGTTTGTGCTGTTATTGTCGCTGCTGGTTTTTTGTTTTTTTTCCTTCGTTCAGTGTTTAGGTTGGGAAATTCACATTTGAATCTAAAGGAAGGGTTACACAGTTCCAGTGAAAGAACAGACTCTGGGGTTTGCGAGGCTGAGCTATGCCACAGACACTTCTCCACATGGTTAAACACTGCTGCAAATCTTAATAGGTCAGTGACAGTTTTGCAGGAGCACCCCTGAAGCACATTGAAAATGTCTTGTCTCCATTTCATCACTAAAAACATTTGCATTTTGTTTCTCTTGCAGCTAAAAACTGTTTGTTTTCCCAAGGTACATTGTTGTACTTCCCAAAACATACTCATTTATTTACCTAGTAAACTGTCGAGGGCAATGAGTGCTCAATGTGATGGGCAGAAATGGGATCAAGAGAGACATCCCATGATTCTGGATGCAGTAAAAGCTGTTCTTTTGCTCTGAGTGAATGTTAATGATGTTTCCATGGTTCATGGATAAACTCAGTCAGAACATAAAGTTCTCAGGGTAAAAAGAACAACCTTTCCTATTAAAGAAATATGTCCATGTTGCTATTGAATCAGAAGTCAGCAGCCACAACAACAGTTGCTAACATTAAAATAAATTAAAAAAACCCCAACAAACCAACAACTTTTTTTTATACCATCAGTTCAAAGTCCTGAAGACATCAATGCAGAAATATCCTAGCTCTGCATGCTGCCAGTGTTTTGTCCAAGCCCATAGCATCAGGATATCAGCCAGCTCAGACCTCTCTCTGTGTCAAGATTTGTTGACTTCTTTGGATCCAGTTCAGGGCTTTCCTGGCAAAACCATATGCCCAGATTTTCCTTCTGTAGGTAGCAGGGAAATGAGACATACTACAAAGTATTGTGCCAGTATGCAGCCCAGCAGCTAAACTGGAATATGCCTGAAATCACACCCAACTTCTGATTTCTCTTCTCTCTGGCACTGTGACAGCCATGACCTGCTCAGCCCTTCCCTTTATGTTTTGGATGTGAAAGTGATGAATGATATCCTCTATCACTGGCTAGGAGCTCTGTCACAAAGATGTATCTGTGCATATACAGCTTGTAGAAAAATATATTTTGTATGTAATTTGGATTTTGGTGTGAAACAGCTGCAGTGTGGAGCTGGTGAAGATTTTGGTATCATAGAGCTTTGGTCAAAGGCCAGATCAGGAAGCTCTGAGGAAGCCACAGCATGCAAATTGAGACCAGCACTTTTTTCAGTTGCTCTGGATTAGAGTGGGAGAGATGAAGATCTCATGAGCTCTCAGAAAGGTGAGTTGTGAGGATTTTTCTGAGTCCCACTTGATTTTCATGTCGACAATGGAGGTTTCTGAACGCTCTAAAATTCAGTGCATAATTCTGACATCGAAGAGGGGATTTGGGTGGTTTTTATCCCTTCCTGGTCTGTTGTTGGTGGCAACATAATGCCACTGGCCCTGCTGTTCTTTCTTTGTCATCTCACAGTGGCACCCATGAAGTTCCACAGGCAGTGTGCCACATGTAGATCTCTTTTCCCATCAAGCTCCAGGAGCAGGTAAGATGCACAAAGATGTAACAGCTCACTGTGATATCTTAAAATTATGATAATTTCTAAATGCTGAATTATTT
>NW_005054302.1:11283378-11291486 GCF_000277835.1 Geospiza fortis
GTCTAAGAATTCTTGGTAATTTCTGAAATACTGCCCCAAATCTGCCTTTAGAGAGCACACTGGAGAGCTGCAGTCTAAAGCTTTAAAGTGCAAAATATTAATCCTAAATCAAATCTCTGAGATTTCAATTCCTGTCCACTGTGATAGAAATATAATTATATATATAAATTCGTTGTGATTCACATAGAACCTTGTTTTCCTCCTCTAAAAATTAAGTTTAATTAAGGATGTGTTGAGTAAGAATGAGCTTCTATAGCTATAATTTACAGGAAAAGCATGCTTCAGGATAACAGGAGATAAAAGCTGCCTTGAACAGCTTACAACCTAAACAGACAGATAGCATAGCTGGAGACAGGCTCAATCATTCAATAAAGGACCAAAAAAGTGTTTTTTATTGAGTGTGGATTTGATTTTACTCAGTGTGTTTTTGTATCAGGAAACCATTCAAGTATGGGTATTCAGTCTCCTAATCTGAGTTATTGAGTAAGGCAAGTTTTCCTAAACAGGCTGCATCAATCCAGGCATTCCAGCTAAAATTCTCAGCGCAAAGTCCTGCAAACGGCTGGAAATAATTCATTATTAGACATCCTTTATAATTTCTGAAGCAGAGCAACAGATAGGAAATGGAACATTGCATAGCATTTTAGTGATGTTTTTATTGGGCAGAAAGAAAATATATGTCTAACTCTTAGTTGAAGGAATTGCTCACAGTTATGTAAACTTCTAATTCATTGCCAAAATTTATTTGCTGTTAGGTGACATTGACTGCATTGACCAATGGCTCAGATTATTTTTTAAGGAACAATTTTATAGCTGAAAAGACCACATATTACAGAGCCATTTATAAATTTAAAATGTCTTAAGCTAACAGTATGTGATTGCACAGCCAAAAGTGAAAACATTATGGCTTGCTAGGAGAACTCATAACTCTAAAGCATGGTTATGAAATTGGGCTCACGACAATGAAAACACAGCTTATGTCAGCACAGTCTCTGTAATGAAGCAGCAATTGTGATAGAAATCTTGGTGCTTCATCTTACCTAGGTGCTCAGCTTGTGCCTGTTCCCTGATTGTTCTGATTTTATGCAGCCACACTGTGAAGATTTTGTATGAATATTTAATACCACAATTTGCATTACACTAGTGCAATTGTGTGAAGGACTGTACAAACCACATAGTGAGAGCCAGTCTTTTTGCAATGAGTTTAAATTTTAAATTGACAAGAAGACTGAGAGAGTGGAAGAGGAAAGACAAGTAGACAGAAGGAAAGAGGCATATCCACCGTTTCCCTGAAAATATGTAATGGAGACAGACACACAATACTTCTGAGCCTTGTGTCCTACTCATTCCCTCTCTAGGAAGCTTATTAATGCCCTTGGGTTGTGATAACAACATTAAGTGCACTTGATAATTTACATCTTTACTCATTAACGAGATATTGGCTCCTTCAAAGTGATGTCTGTTCCTGTTGTAAGGAACATCTCATCACCAGCAAAAGCAATAAAATAAAAAATTCACAAGAGGAAGCCCACAAAGAGCCTAATTTAAAGCCACAGGACTATAATATCTCTTTCTGATTTGTGGACTTTTGTTTATGGTCTAACCCATGTTAGCTCAAATTTTGTCTTGTGCTCAACTGCCAGTATACAGTGACACCTGCAATTTCACAGCAAGGTAATGAAGCCACTGAAAAATTTAACACTTTTTATATGGATGACACTGATAATGACACCAGTGGTTCCTATGCTGAAGTGATAATCTTTTCTTCACTTCTTTTTAATCAGCATCATTCATCTATGTCATCATGAGTGCTAGAACTACCTTCAAGAGCAAATTTATTTTGGGAACTAGGTACAGAAATTTGTAATTTGGTATTCCCAGACCATATTTTATTAATGGCTTAGATGTTGCCAGTGATTACTTCAATAACCTCCATTCACGCAGTTAAAATGCAGATGATATATTTGTCTCATAATGGTTCTTCTTCAATTAATTGGCAAGGCTAGAGATGCTTTAAGCCAAATGATAGCAAAATGCTCTGATGAGCTGTAAGACTGGAACACAAATGCAAGTGAGAAGCACTAGTTTGGGATGTATATGAAGGAAAGTCAACTGAAAGCTGTATTTTTGAAAAGAAAAAACAAATCAGGATGGAATTTCACAGTAATATAGACAGTAGCTAATAGGCTATTTAGTTTTCTTCAGTGTCTCCTGGTGTTTCTGCTGTGTGTTCAGAACTGAGGGGAAAATTCACTGAGTATATAGAATGGAACAGAAGGAAACAGAACAGAACAGAATAGCATAGACTTGAATATTTCAGTTTGGAGGGACCTAAACTGGACATCTAGTCCAAGAAGCCTGATGAAAAATTAAATCTTGTTAGCATGATTTAACACTATTTTATTATTATATTTTGGAACAGGCTTCCTAGGGAGGTGGTTGATACCCCAAGACTAGTGGGATTTCACTGACATTTGGACAATGTCCCTAATAACATATTTTAGAGGTACACAATGTTGCAGAAAAGTGTATAGGCTTTTAAGAGCATGCATGGGTGGATGTATCTGTCTATCAACCTGCAACATTGTCCACTTAATGGCTGTATCTTTCCTAGAGGACATGATCACATAAAAGTTAACACCAACAGCAAAGGGAATGCTTAATCCGTACGCAGCAGTACATCTGCAACGCGTGGCTAGATCTAATCCTTTCCTAGTGCAAGGCAGTGAGACAAATGCTTTGTACTGCTATTTCTATATATTGCTATTAAATATATGTTTACACCTATACATGTGCTTCCATATATAAAAGGAAATGTTTCAGGAAGGCTTTTCAAAGCTCAGTCTAGGGCTGGAGACAGTCTTTCATTAGAGGAGCAAAGATTTGTATTTACCTTTTATGCAATTGAAAAGAAGAAATTTTAGGGTCCATCCCTGTGATTCTTTTTTTTTTTTTTTTTTTTTTTTTTTGTTAGCCATGTAGCTTCTACAAGCATGTTACTACATCATTGACCTGAATTTTCTCCTTTCTTACCCATTCTTCCAGCCATACTTCTAAAATGCCTAGGAATCTTGGGCCTCTTTGTAATAAAGTCCTAGCAGTTAGTTCTAAAGCATTACACATACATACACACCAAAGATCAGTGTTTAAGCTGAAAACTGAACCGTATGTGTCACGGTAGAACTACTACAGGAATTTTTGTTTTAAAAAATCTGTAAAAATGTGATGCTAAAAATGTAAGCTGCGTCCTGTTCTGATAGAAGGTGCCTAAATTAGTTCTTTTCTAGCCTTTTATATATTGATATAACCACTTCTGCATAGCAAACAAATAGTATTATCATCTCCAGGAGAAAGAAATTAAATAAAAAAAAAGAAAGCCCAACAACAACAGATACTTAATCATCTTGCTTTAAGAGATATACTAGTTGTGAGCCAACAGTGTGTGCGGAGAGAGATAATTAGAAGAAAAGAAGAGATTAAATGAGAAAATTTAATTTATGTGTAAGAAGGCAAACACTCTAAGATAAATACTTAATCCAGACTATTTAACTGTTTCATTGTTCAGCTTGCTAGTTGAAATGGAACTGAATGCAAAGAAGCAGAAGCTCATGGTCTCTTTGTGCTTTCCTGACTGGATCCCCTTGTCTCTTTTTTTGTTCTGGGATGACAAACTCTAAAGGTAAGGCTCATTTTCTTCACTTTCCCACTACATTAGATGAGGCCTTTTGAATGCCAATATAGAAATGCATGTGGGTATTTCTAAAGATGCAGAGTAGTTACTCTTCAGCATTGTTTGACACATTACACTGGCCAGCAAGTTATTTTTCCAGGCAAATCAGATTCTTAAGTGAAAAACCAGTCAGAGAAGAGTCCTGGAGAGTGTGATACGAAGTGCTTTAATGGGAATTGATAGCTGCAGTGTACCCCAAGCCCAGGAAGGCTTTGCACTCCTTGGCTATTGAATAATTTCTTCTCTTGACCTTACAGACTTTTTAAAATATTTTGTAAAAAAAGGGGCATCTGAAGTTTCAGGCAGACAAAAAAGCTGAAACTATAGACATAGGGCATGGGTTGAGGGAGCTATTCAGCTGTGCTGCCACCATGTCTGTTGCTGTTCAAAGACCATCCAAGAACTGGGGTGCTTCCCTTGAGCCTGCTGCCAGATGGACAATAAATAATAGGACAGGTAAGGCCTGGCTGAAGAAGGTATTACTGAGCCAGAGAGAGATAGCTTTGGAATCCTAATTAATTAAATGTCTCTTTCCTAAATCAACCCTGTTGCCAAAGAATTAATATTAAAAAAAAAAAGGCTGAAAAGTGTCAAACTAATCCTGAGATACATCCCTAGAATACAGTGACAACACCATATCTTGGGTTTTATGTATATTTCAACTTCTGCTATCTGACTGGATGCTAATTCTTAATCTGCCATGCTGCTTTACACTCTTCTGTAATAATCTAGGATTATTCAGTAGCCAAAAAAATGCACCCATTAAAGTCAAACACTCTGAGACCATAAAAATACTTGCAACACCCAGTGAAATTCAGGCTGTTCAGGGCACATGGGACCTTGTAGCTTTGAGATTGGAGGCTCATATAACTACTGTAGAGGTTCCAACATTTTTCTTGACTGCCCTGCTTCTGTGTAACGTCATTGACCTGGTCATGATTTGCAGCAGTGTAATCAAATTGAGAAGCCAGACCTAAGCAAAGTGAAAACACAAAGGGCTCTGACTAGCTCTGAATCTCAACACATCTAATACTTTACTGTTAGGATTATTTGAATATTTATTGGGAAAGGGAAAATGCTCATTAAAACCTTAATTTTTGATTATAATTGACGTGAATCTAAAGTCCACCTGGAACAAAAATTAATGTCCTTGGGTTGTGTGTCTTAGTTCTCCTGTCTGGTCTTGTTAACCTACTACTGAAATAAAAAACATTGAATACAAGGAGGATCTAGGTTGGGTTTTTTCGGCTTTTTTTTGTGTTTTTGTTTTGTTGTTGCTTTATTTTTCATGGGGTTTTTTTTTGTTTTTGTTTTTGTTTTTGGTTTGGTTTTGTTTTTTTAGTTTTTAAAATTGAAACATTTTTATCTTTTTTATTTAAATGAAATATTTTTCTAAGGCCTATTAAAATTCATGCCGCGCTGAAACATTAAAAACTGGAGGGGAAACCAAAACAATATGATGAGAACTCACTGAATTGTATTCTTTTACTCCCTGCCCAGAGGAAGGTGACAGGTTCAGCTGCAGATGCTGCAGGTGGAGGCTTGCTCTCAGTCAGAGGAATCTCACCAGTACGTCAGTCAGATCTGGGGCACTTGCTTCTAGCCACGGTAGAGGGTTTAGGGATTTCCTGGTTTCAGTGAATTAAAAATGAAAAAAGTGAAAACAAGTCTCAGCAGGGCTGTGAGATGGAGTGATGGGAGAGTGACAGGAGTGCATTGCTACATGTGTTAACAATTACCATCACGTGTAATTTCAGGTAAAAGAAAAGGCGAACAAGCAAAGGCTGCTAAAAATCAATACTAATCCCACGTCCACTTATATTCCTCAGAGAGGAATTTTTCTAATCTGACATGTGTGGTGCAGTCAACACTCTGGAGGGAAGGGATGCCATCCAGAAAAACCTGGATAGGCATGAGAGCCAGGCCTATGCAAATCTCATGAAAATTCACCAAGGTGAAGTGCAAGGTCCTGCACCCGGGCTGGGACAATCCCAAGTACAAATACAGGCTGGGCAGAGAATTCATCAAGACTTGCATGGAGAGAAAGACTTGGGGCTGCTGGTTGGTAAGAAATTCAGCATGACTCACAGTCTGCACTGGCAACCCAGGAAACCAACCATGTCCTGGGCTGCATCCAAAGCAGCGTGGGCAGCAGGGCCAGGGAGGGGATTCTGCCCCTCTGCTCTGCTCCTGTGAGAATTCTCATGGGACCCTGCCTGAAATACTGCAGGCTCTGTGGCCCCCAAAATAAGAAGGACATGGACTAGTTGGAATGAGTCCAGAAGAAGCCACAAATATGATGAAAGATCTGGAGAACCTCTACTATGAAAACAGGCTTGGTTGGTCTCACCCTGGAACTTGGAAGGGTTGGGGTTGTTTAGTCGGGAGAAGAGAAGGCTCCAGGGAGACCTTAGAGTACCTTCCAGTACCTGAAGGGGGCTAAAAGAAAGGTGGAGAGGCACTTTTCACAAGGGCCTGTTGAGATAGGACAAGGGGGAGTGGCTTTCAGTGGTAAGAGAATAAGTTTTTATTAGGTATTAGGAAGAGATTCTTTACTGTGTGGGTGGTGACACACTGGCATGGGTTGTGCAGAGAATCCATGAGTGCCCCATTCCTGGAAGTGTTCAAGGCCATGTTGGATGGGGCTTTGAGCAGGGTTTTCTAGTAGAAGGTGTCTCTGTCCATGTCAGAGGGATTGGAACTAGATTGTCTTTAATTTTCCTCTAGCAACTCAAAGCATTCTATGATTCTGTGCTATTAAGTCTGCTTAAAAAAAAAAAAGTCTGCTGATTTCTGCTGAAATCAGCTGCTAGTATACACACATAAAATATCAATGCAGATAAAGAAATGGATGTGCACAGACCATGGTAGCTTGTGAAGTACAGGGTGTAGGTTTATCTCACCTAACTTTTAATGCCCTCAGTACAGCTTAAATGTCAATGGGCAAAGCATAGGGACCAGTACTCATCACAGAATAAATTACTACTTTTGTCTGTCACTATAAACTCTACTCACCATATTGACTCCATTTACTCTGTATAGATCTTGGTTAATAATGCAAGTATATTAGGCATCCATCAGGATAGGAGCTATAGCTCAGCTGATAATATAGGCTTTCTGTAGATAATGGCACTCTGTCTACCTTCTGATTGGAAGCAATCTATGATACAGGTTTGATCTTTTTTTCTCGCAACTTAGATAATTAAACCAAACATTGCTAATGTGTTGGCGCTGTGCCATGGAAGACCTATCCATTAGGATATGAGCCTCACAGCCCAGCAGGTGTGTGTGCGTGTGTGGATAAGGCAAAACTCAGTTTAGTTCATGCAGGTGCCTTGTGCAGGTGTCCTGAACCCTTCAGACGGTCACCACCATCTGCAGGTGGTTCTTTATGTGATGTCTGTCAGGAATAGCTCATTCTCTCCCCTCCCAGCCTCAGGGCAGAATTACATGATGCCTGGCTCATTACATTTTTTTTCCTTCTTTTTCTCTCTTTTTATTTTTTAATATTAGGTAATCTGTTTTTCTATGGCAAAGGAATGCCCAGGCAGCACAGGTGTATTCTCAGTGACTGAGCATCACAATACCAACATGTAGTGGTCTAGATCATGAGAGACAAAAAGGGCTGCCTTGGATTATATGCAATGACAAGGCCCAAAATCAAGTTTCAGAAGCAAAATATGCCTTTTTAAGGTAAGGAGAATATGGCTCCTACTGTTTTACAACACTGTGGTTTGTCTCCTAGTGCTTTATGCATCCAATAAAGCTGGCTCTAAACAGGCTGTGAAACCTGTGAGCTACCAGCCTTGATGCAGAGTCCCCAGAGGGAATTGTGTAGGAGCAAATGCTGGACTACAACTTGATGGAAAATTGATCAGGTTTCAGGGCACATCTGTCAGGGATGTGTCTGTGTCTTCCCACCTGTGCCTTGAGCCATCTGGATCCTATCCATTTCTGATGTGCAAGCCATGCACTCACAGTTGATTAGAGAGCACCTGAGCCAGAGCTGGCTTGTGGCCGGCTAGCTTCGAGTAACAAATGAGTGCCATCACCTTCTTGTACATTCCAAATGCTCTTCTACTCAGCTCTTCTTGCTGAATGCAAGCTTTGGAGTTATGTGTGGATTTCTTTAAGCAAATTTGTTGCAGAAATTCGCATCATCTTTCTTAAAAGTCCATTGCCTTCAGACCCAAAGATTTCCTCAGGGATGAACCCTCTGTATCTAAAGGGCTTTCTCTTTAGAGGTTTGGGTGTATAAGTCTGGGTCAATAGAAATTCTGCAGCATTTGTGAGTTTGAGTGAATTGACCTTTTTCAGAAAACCTCTTTGGGGAAAAGTCAGGGCAGTTAGCTGCCTTCTCTAAGGCCAAATAGCAGTA
>NW_005054302.1:11291500-11325109 GCF_000277835.1 Geospiza fortis
AACTTCCAAGTCCAAGCAAGTGCGCTACCCGCTGTCTATTAGGCCTGTGATAGCCCTTGTCCCTAGGCTTTTAACTGGTGTTTGGAATAGGAGGAGGAGGAGAATGATTTTATACTCTTCTGTGTGCCCATGCAGGGATCAAAGCCATGCTGAACGGTTCATTTAGTGCAGAAGGAAGGTCTCTGCTTAGGTGCTTTAGCTGAAGACCTTCAGGGATAAGTCCTTTTATTGTGACCCCTCAATCTACCTGTTTGCCATTCAATAATGCTAAGTAAATGCTTTGGATATGCCCCATTGGTATTGTTCTTTATTAAGCACTGACAGTGGCTTTGGTAGCCTACAAAAACCAGCAGAAGATGCTGCTATCTGGTACTGCCAAGGTCAAGAATGTGGGCATGGAGCATTGGCTGTGCCCTGGGCTCAGCTCCTGTGTTTCTCACAAAAGTGGATGTGACATCAACAGCTGGGTCTTTCTGAAGCACTGAACTGCAGAGCACTCCAAGTGCTCTGAAGGAGCCAGTCCTTCAGCTGGGACTTCATGGTGGTGGACTTGAGCATCTGCCCAAAGACTTTGAGAATTGCTTTTGGAACAGGGCTGCCGAATCCAGCTGGAGGACCTAACTCCTAATTATTATTCCTGTAAAGAACAGTCCATCTGTCACCAAGATTTTTTTGGGAATAAGTATTAAAATTTACTTCTGATTTGATGGGATAGTATGTCTGGTGTATATTCTCTAAGGATGACAGGCTGTCTAGAGGTCAGTGTAGTCTAAAAAGGGAATAAAAGGAGAGTGATATAATTTTGTATATATATGCATACATGTATATGTACATATATATCTCTGTGTATTCACTTATGTGTGAATATACTAATGAAAGTGCATTTATGTATATTGCAGGCAAAGTCAAGATTGCTGTCAGTCCTTTAAGTTTTAACATGTGGAGGGTGAAAACATTTGAAATTCTTCTTCCCTGGCCATTTTTCCCCCCTAAACTCCTCTTACAGCAAACTATTGAAATGACAGTACCATCCAGCTGATTTCAGAAAAATTGATATTTATTTTAAAGAAACAATAATATGCACTTGAGTTCAAATATGGGCTCTGATTTGATATAAAAATATCCTAATAGAGCTTCAATTGCTACAACAATTTACATTTATGTTGTATTTTCATTTTTATGTTATTTGACTTTATTTTGAGCAGCAGTAAATTTTAAATCTGTCCCTTTATTCTTTTTGTATTCTTTCGATTGGTGAAAGATATATTTTTAAAAGACTTTACAGGATTAAGCTTTTAAGTATCACAAAAATGAATCTACCAACTTCATTGTACTGAAATGTGACCTTTTCCTTCTGAAAAATCTTAAAATAATTAGGTCAAAGTTTTTATTGTTGGTATTTGTGCTACAGTAATTCATGGTTGATAATTTAATTGAATTTTCATATGTATGAAGCAGATGTTATAGGTTCTCTGCTACATCACTATGGTAGTGTTAGTCATGCAGATTTATAATAAAGCAATCTCTTATTGTTCCTTCCCACATTTATCTACATTTTGTGCTGCAACTGATTTCACAATTGTCTCATTTAATTATGAACATTGACATCATTTACAGGATTTATGCATCTAATTAAGTGGGCTCTAATAGAGGAGCTTCAGAAATAAAGCCAAGAGACTAATATATGCTTGCTAGTGGTTACATCGGTTTCCATTGTTCCTCTTCAGAAGAAGGACTGAGGAAAAAATAAGGTATTCGTCTCCTAATAACAGAAGGAGTCTCAAAGTAAAATATTTTCAGTCTTAGCAGCCACATTATATATGAAGGAATATCTTAAAATGTTAAATTTATTGTTAATAGTAAATATTGTGTAAAAGTAACAGAGCAGAATACAAAAAGAGGAGTGGTAGGGAGAACTGAGAAACCATGGTATACAGGCAGTCTGTTAACCAAGGTCAACAACAACTGGTAAACCACTTATTAAAGTGTACATTTATTCATTGAATATGACTTTATAAACTCTATGTGCATGACACTAATACAAAGTGTGAACTTTTTCATTTTCCAGGCAAAGATAAAATGAAAGAGATTTCTTGATTAATGATCCTCTAAACTGATGGAATGGCCCAGCAAGGTCAGGAATGAGAAAAAATCCAGTTCATTAGTCAGCAAGTTTTCCCCCTCATGGTTTAATTGCTCAAGCTTGCTTATTTATTGGTCAAGAGAGGAGAAATGAACAGGAAAAGTCCATCTACACTATTGTTGAACTCTGCAACAGGCAGATATAGCTTCCTGCCCTTCAGGAGTTTCCACTTCTTCTCATCCCCAAGCTATCATGTGTTCATGCAGACATTACTCACTGGAAACCACAAGTAATATTACTTTAGCCTGACCTCCATCACAGACAGGACAATAACTGTGTTTTTCCATGTTAATAAATCTGTTTAAGCTTGATGGTCCTTCCTGTTTTAAAGCCTTCTGGTGGAGGGACAGTCTACTATGACCATAAATTCTATGTTTGGTCATTTATTCAGGACCAGGCCCATCACCAGGAGCCCTTTCTCATTAAAGATGACAGCGAGCTAATTGGGATGACACTGGCGGGAGTAAAGATCTTCTATCCCATGATAGTGCGTTGTATCTTAGTAAGTCTTAAGGAGATAATAGGCATTCAAAAAGATTTGAACCTAGAATGGCTCACAACTGATGAATAATGGTGGTTGGTGAATCACAAAACTGCAGAATTCTAAGGGACATCAGTCAACTGCTTCAATTGTTATCCTTCTTTACCTATGATAACCTTCCTCTTCTCTTTCCTCAGTCAGAAAGTTCATCACTCTCTAGGCAATCTGTTTTCATGAATAATATTTGTGAAATTCTGTGAGTTTAGAATGATTCTGTATTGTATTGACATAATCCTATAATTTTTGTGTCTACTCCCAGAAAACATGAAAAACAATTTATTGCTTTCTTTTTTACATTTTTGAAGGCTCATATATCTCCTTTCAGTCTTCTGTACACTGAACAGGATTAATTTTTTCTAGTAGGGAATGGAGAGAGGTATTCAATTCCCATGAACTGAATACCCATGTGTAGAAATTTTCAATTACGTAGATGCCATCTGTCTCCCACAACTTTTCAGTGTAATTGCAATGGCGAGCATTTCTTTGTATTCTGATCTTTTCAACAAAATCTTGGTGTTTCTTTTCTTTTCATGAAAGGTAGAGATCCAGCAGTCATGGCATCATTTGAAATTTTCAACTTCTATTAGACAAACTTTTCAGAGAATTATAGCAGCGTGGGAGAAGATGGGGGTTTTTTTTCTGGGTCAGTTCTTCTTCTCCCTCCTTATCTCACTGGATGACTTTTTTTCTCTCTTTAAAATTGCAGAGCAGCAAGAGCTGTTATTTTGCTATTTTAGCAATTTACATGAAAGAACATTAGCTAGCCTTGTGTTGGCTAGCAGACCACACAAGAGGTGTAAAAACTTCCCAGCACCTATGGTCAGGTAGGAAATGACAACTGTACTAGTTGACCAACTGCAGTGTTTCTGAGAACGCCATTACCTCCAGGAAAACTGTAGTATCTTTCTGAGAATGGAGAAAAATCTGATGGCTAGGGTATGGTATTTTTCATCTGCATGCTTTCAATTTTAATAAAAACCAGAGGCAGATGTACTAATTTTAATCTCTCTTAATATTGTCACCCTATCAGCAAGCTGAGCTGATGATGCATTGAAAAACTGTAGCTGGGTGGCCATTATATTTAATCCTCCAGCATTTATTCTTGCCCTGTTGTTTCTCATCCTTACAAAGACTGCCTTACAAATACCCCATGGTTTATCCACTGCCTCCAAGCACATATTTCTGATGGAGTTGTCGTGTAGTGACACGGAAGGCAGATCAGGCTAGCTGTAAAGTAAAAAATGGATCAGGCTGTGTGAGAACCACAAGGTGACTTTACAACAAGAACTCTATCAAAGAAGGAGAGGTGTGACCAGAATTGAACAGAAGATTGTGGCAACAAGGTGCCAAATGACAGGATCGAGTTATCTGTCTGAAAATGTCTTAATGTCTGCCACTTAAGCATACACAAGTGCTTGAATAGGTAATTTATTAGAATGTTAGTGTATTGCACTTCTTGTTTCTCCAGGCATTAGAGGAAAAAGCATGTTTCATCTTAATATGCTGAATGTGTTTTCCTTCTGTCCACAATCCACAGTTAAGTGATTTAATTTTCAAGTCTGACTTCTATTTCTTCCATGGACCCCGAAATGTTACATCTGTAATGGTCTGATGAAAAATCCTTTAGAAGTCAGTGGAAAGTCTTCCACTGACATTAATGGCCTTTAAATCACACTTTAAACCAAAGTTTTAAAGTGAAGAACTGAATTGGTAGCCTTTATATTTCTGCAGATTAATTTGTTGATGACATTGGGCTATATTTTTAAGAACTGAATATTCACTTTACCATGAAAAACATCTAATTTCTCTTCTATGTAAAATGTCTGAAAATGAGCCCACTCTTTTTTGAAAACACAGTGGATGACTTTTTTCTCTTTTTTCAATGCACTTTCATTGTGTTGAATCAAAAGAAAAATTAAATCATTCTATTTCTATAAGCTATTCATATTGTCATCATCTGTGTATCTGTCAACCTTGAATATTCTTTTAGGGGATAGTGAGAGTGGGGAATAAACTCATCTGAACTTAGCAGGAAATTAAGGATGCACTTGCAAAATAAAGTGAGCTACAAATAGAAATGCTTTCAAAGAGAGAAGCAAGAACTCATGGAGAAAGCATCTAAAAGTATGGAAGAAAGAGTTTATTGGTCCTAAGCTAAGGGACCATGCCTACAGTAAGATGAGAGAGCATAAGTGGGATGTGGGGACTTTGCTTTCTCATGGGATCCAACAATTAGTATGAGAGGGATGCCTGAGGTTACCTTCCTGCATGGTCTAGTGTGCTTTGGTTTTGGAAATGTGTGAATTGCCTGCAGCTGTCAATCTAACAGAGGCTTTTGCATTCTCCTTTTCTGTCTTTTCTGAATGCCTATGAATCCTAGGACTTCTGCTCTTTTGTATGTTTTGTCTTGTCTCTCTGGAAAGGGAATAGAGGGGAAAAAAGGTACTTGAAAAATACTTAAAAGAGTCTGGTTGGATCGAGTAGCTGAGAACAGGTGCCCCTGATGCACATCACAGACTCTCAGGTGCTAGAGCTGCCGTGTAGCAGTGATAGCAAGAAAGCAGTTCAAAGCTTTTTAAGCTTCCTTCCTCCATCTGTATTTATACCATGGGTATTCTCATTCTGCTGAGAGATCTGTATTTAGAGAGGTGATTTTCACACCTGTAATTACCACTCATTGTTCCCACCTTGGAATAGAAATGAGAACATGCGAGGACACAGACTGCATTTGGGATTATTTCAGGGGGCTAATGAACCCTTTGGAAACACTTCCAGGCATATTCATATCCTTCACGCCTTGCTTACAATGCAGACAGCAGGCAAAAGGAATGTTCCAGAAGAAATTTGTGTTCCCTATCTAAACACAGTAGTATGTTCATACTGAACTATTTTGTGCATGATAACTATTTTGTCTAAAAAGCAATTTTTCTTCCTGAAACAGATCCCAATTTCCTGCTGCCCTTCCAGCCTTCTTCCATCAGCAGCAGGAAGATGAGCTAAAAACCAATCTACCAGACAAAGCAAAGCAGTGCCTTGGAAATAGAGTGGCAGAACTTGTTAATTAGACACAAGGCTTTCCACAATGCCCCACATGCTTCTGTAATGTTGAGTTCAATCATCTTGAATCTCTAAAAGCAAATGCAGGTGAGCAGCACATCCATAATTCTGTCATCTCTAAGTGGTGTGCTGTGCCTTTACCACACGTGTGCTCCCTGTCTTGGAAATGAATAGAGTGGGAAGTGCCTGATGTAACATACTTTCTGTGCTCTGAAAAAGCCACACATCTGCTAATATTTAGGGTTCTTCACTTTCATTTGGTAATCCCCTCGCCTTTCATATACAATGCCATCTAACACCCCTCTTTCATTTTCCAAGGATAAAAATCCACAGATTTCACTCATCTCACATTTAATGGATTATAATCCCCAAGACAAAAAGAGAAATTATGCTAAACTCCTGGCATAATCTATTCAGCACACTGCTGAAATGAGGAACCACAGCCCCTGCTGAGGTACATTTGCAGCTCTTCCTTTCTCTGCACACACAGAGGATGCCTGAAGCACTTCACATCACAATCACAGCTCTCCTGATTGCTCCATTTCATACCTTCAGCCCTTCAGGACACTTATAGCTCATAAACTGGGTGCAGCTAAAGTACTGACAGGTGCTTCTTCTTTTCTATCATTTCAGTCAGGGTCAGCAGAATTACAATTGTTTGGGTAAATAATGTGTACATATGGGTTATTTCTGTTATTTCCTGGTTTTCAGAAGTCCAAGATGTAGGAGTTACAGAAAATACTGTTAATAACTGCAAGTACTCCGGACTTTGAAGAATTATAGGTCCTGATGACTCTGAGTAATTTTGCAAGAAAAGAAAACTTCTCCCTAAATATACATCCTGGGCATATTTTAGACTCCAACAGCTAGATGTGAATCTGTTCCTGGGTGAGTAGTGGGTGGTACCCCTGTCTGTGGTAGGTAGGCTGGAATTAGATGATCTTTAAGGGCTCTATGAACAAAAATCTTGCTATGATTCCATAAATTATGATTTTGCAATTCTATTTCTCTTCCCTATCTGAGCTATAGTTGATGTCTGCATGAGAAACAACATGATTCTTGTGTAAGGTTATTGTCTTGCCAGTTTCATACGTAGAGGGAAATTATCTTCAAGCTCTTGACCTTCAAATACCAGTTCCAGGCCCCGAGTTCTCACATTTCAGACTCTATGAGTCACTTCACAATGCTGAACGTGTCTTTCAACAGATGTGCACAGCCTGGATTTACTTGTACTTTACTGGACATTAAGGAGCCTCAGCAACTTCCAGGAGTGCCTGCAGCCGTGCTGGCCACCACTGGAATTTCTGTGCCAGGCAGGAGGAACTGCTTTTTGTGGTGCTATGTACTGCTCCTGCACAATGTTGTCCCGTGTCCCTGCCCATGGCCTCAGCACGCAGCCTCCTCCTTTGCCATTCGGAAAGCACGGAGGGGATACTTGTTAGAGGGGTTTCAATCACAACTATGCTTTTAAGGAAGTGAGACATAACCTGTCTTTATTTGGTTTAAGAGGTAACTTATTTTATCACTTTTCACATTAATTACCTGAGTATTTGAGGCCTCTTCTCTTATACCACAGGTAAATCCTATGGAGCTTGTCTAAAGAAAAACAACCTTTCCTGCAAACCTTCTTTTTTGGGGAAGAGTTGCTTTTTTCATTAACAGATATTCTTAACCTGTAATCAGAGAGTTCTTGATAGAGCTGTACTGAGCACTACTCAGGAGTTGAATATCTTTTGCATGTGCTTTTCAAATCCAGAATACAGCTGTACTGGTTCTGCAGTGTCCAAGACTGATCTCCCCTTTCACTCAAGGCATACTCAAAGCCAGGAAGATAGGCCATGTCATATTTTCTTATATACCTCAGCATATTTTTTATGGAAATACAATCTGCCCTACTTAACATTTACCAATCTTCCTCTGTATGTTTTGAAGTGAAGAACATTTACCTGACCAGCATCTGGAAATGGAGTTGTACCTCTTCAGACAAATTAAGGATATCATACTGCCTGACATCCAAGAACCACTGTACTCCCATAGATAACTTGTGTGATGGCTGTCTGAAATCATATACAATGACCTAATTCTTTATTTCATAGAAATTTTCCTATGGATTTAGCTGCTGCAGTATTTTGTTTGTTTTTTTTTTTTTTCTAGGGAAATTAATTGCTCCAATATATGCAGAATCCTGTCAATGATATTAATTTAGCCCATACAAAGCAGAACCATAAAGACCTCAATTTCTAACAGCAGTGACCAAGACTCTGACTTTTGCTACAGCTCTGCTGGACCACTTTTCCAGTCCTTTTTGCTAATCTTTCATATTCATGTCCGGTGTGCTTGCAAAACACCGCTGCAGTTAATTTTGTGTGAGTGGTAATTCCCACAATTCCCATCTCACCCCTATGCTTCTGCAATTACTCTTATTCCTTCACTACAGAGAATTATTTCCACATTTTCATATTACTTTTGAAACATTTTGTACACACAACTCTCCTTATGGCTGCAGATTTAAGACCTGTTCTGGCTTGTTGAACTTGTCCTGCCCTTGATTTACTATTTGAAATGGTAAATGTGGAACATTTATGTAACACTTTGCCTATGGGGTCTCCAACGTACAGAGCAAAGGTAACAGGTAACACTATCCTTGTTTTACAAGTGGTAAAATCTGACATAACAGCAGTTTCAGCTGATTCAGGCAGTCTTAAAATGACGGGAAGAACTTGCTGGAGTTGTGCTTCAGCAAAGTTGTTGTTGAATTAAGCATTTGTAAAACACCAGCCCTGTGATACCTCTTTTCCCTGACACAGGGCTGAAGAAGAGCAG
Source organism: Geospiza fortis (assembly GCF_000277835.1). NCBI lineage: Eukaryota > Metazoa > Chordata > Aves > Passeriformes > Thraupidae > Geospiza > Geospiza fortis. Next base: position 11,300,065 of record NW_005054302.1, read on the forward strand.
TGTTGAAATGAGGGGAGAAAAAGTGCCAGGACAAGCATGTAGTGCTGGGTATAAGTGTAAACTGGGAGAGGAGTGCCTGGAGAGCAGCTCTGTAGGGAGCAGTTTGGGAGGGCAGGTCAGCAGCAGCTCAATGTGAGCCAATAGTGTGCCCCGGCTGCCTAGAGGGCAAACCACATCCTGGGGGGCATCAAACACAGCATAACCTGCTGGTCAGAGGAGATGAGTGTCCTGCTGTATTCAGACAGGTGTTTCACATACCTTTCCCCTGCCCCTTGACACCCCTGCTATGCATATTGAGGGCTTAAGCCAGCCTAAAGCGGTGTAACTCCATGAAAACCAAATGACACCACTTAGAGCCAGCTGACAGCCTTGATCATAAGTGACCATCTCCCTCTGTGAAGGGTGAGACAAGCTTGCTTTTTGGGATGCAGATGGGATATCGATTGAAGAGGAGTTGAAGACCACCACAGTGGTGAATAGTTTTGTTTCTGGTACAAGCATCAGTCTTCATTACAGATTAAAAGTACTGTGTCCATGCAATTGCTCCATTTCTCTCAGCATTTATTTTAATCACTGCCGACTTCCTGTTTTGCCTCCAGTCACTTTCCTGTGATGACAATGATTAATAAAGATACTTCAAAAAGAAATTCATGGACAAAGTAGGATTTCATTTCCTGGCAACAAACATATAACTTACCTTTTAAAGGGAGAAGTCTAAAGCTAAAATATTTTTTTTAAAATATTGACAATTCTGTAAGCCCTGATGGACTTATATGTGACAAGCACACTATCATGTGTGAATCCAATCATGCTAGTGAATCACTATATAATTTGCACCAAATAATTAGAAAGACATGGGAGACCAAATTAAAGATGAGCAGGGGTTTCATTTTGGTTAATCACAGGTTATTTTCAAGACTGAATCCATTCTGCAATTCCATGTGCAAGTCCTGTAAAACTACATTCAACCTGGAAATGAGGCATAAGCAGAGGATTTTAAAAAGAATTATTAACAGCCATGAACTGGAAGCCAAAAATCCTTTTCATATTTTATATACTACTGGGTGTGCAAAGAATAGCCACGACCTGCTTTTTATTTCAAGAAACAGATGCAAAGCACGGATTGCAAAGGCTTTGCTCTAGTTTGTTTCAGAATTCATTATCCCACTGGATGAGACTTTTGCAGTTAAGATTCAAATAATACACTTCCTATGCCACACAAGACTAAATTTTCAGCCACATTCAAGTTCTGGTAGTGCGAACATGTCAGCCTTGTCTTTGGTTGGCAAATGGGTATTTGTACTTTCTAAAGTGATTGTGGGAATAATACAGCCAACATTAAAGACTGTCACACAGAATTTGGTCAAAATGTCCAAAAGTAGACTTCTAATAATAATCAGACTTCTCAAACTCTGCACAAATAGAACTAAATTAATTTATAGGGACATAAGAACCCTGTCACTGCTGTTGACCTTAGCTGTACTTGGATACTCCAGGACTGTGAGAATGAAGATACTTTTAGTTGTCTGCTAGATATTAATTTAGCACCTTATCCTATTTGATCTGAGTGTATCTCACCAGGTTAAGCATGGTGGTGAAAACTGCTGGATGTGGAGGTGTATTGCTCTGTTCCCATTTACAGTAGATAGGTGCTCAAACCACCAAGAGGGTGTGAAACCAGCTATCTTTTGGGAATGGTTCCTGGGCAGTTAAACATCATGGATGTACATGGGACTTCAGTAAAAGAGATGGGGTGAAAAGCCCATGTGTATATCTAATGGTTTAGTAGCAAAGAGGACTTTGTTCCAGGGTGCAAGAACATTCATGGACATATTTGGATTTATTAGAATAAGTGGTGTTTTGTGTCAAACTTTCGCTTACACCTCTTAAGGGAGTAAAGTGTAAGGTAGTACATGTGGGAAATCCCTGGTTTTTACTCTGTTGAGAAACTTAGCTTTCCAGGAAGGTAATTTTTAGAAAATTAAATCCATCTGGGTACTTCAGGGTTCTCAGCTACCTATTGGTCTAAACATCTTCCATGTTTGTGAAGTACCTTGCTTCAGTCCATGTGATAACCAAGAGGAAGAACTTGTTCAGGAATAAATCATTAATATGGGGAGCTTAGCACAAAAGCTGCATGTAAGCAGAAAGGCATAAGAATTTATGTTGATATGTTACAAGTGAGATTTCCCACACTACACAAGAAACTATCAGGCATCTCACTCCCTTGTCTCCTCCTCCTTTCCAAACACAGTTAAGGGCTTCTGGTGTTTGGTGTGGGCCCCGCTATTTGTCGTCTCACACTTCACTGAGTGCCTTTTACTTGTGGGCTGGCAGTGAAAGCAGAGCCTTTTCAGGGAAAACTGTCAGCTCTGGGCTCCCAGGATGGTGTGGCAAGGGCAGTTTCTTACCTTGGCTATGGCTGAACAAGGGTGTGATGGAGCTGCAAGGCAGTGGCTTTCAAAGAAAGTTCTCTTTTATGTTTCTTTTTATTATTTTCTCTCAAGGAAAAGATTGGGGAATCACTGTGAATTTATAGCAAAGGGAGCAAGCTAATATTCAGGAGCATTTATTTGGAAAGCCCATATTCTCTATTCTCTCTTCTAAGGCTGAAGTCAAACCTCATACCAGAAACATCTGCTCGTCTTGCCCAGGGTGAGGGAGATAAAAGTGAAGATTGCAATCCTTCCCCGCCCCTTCTCTCCTGAAGCAGACCCTCAGAGCTGGAGTGGGAAAACTCTCTAGCTTGTTTCTTCTCAGCCCACAATGTAATGCAACAACAAATTTTGCATAAGAGCAGTAAGCAATTCTTGGTGTTTGTACATGCCATTGAACATATGAGTTGAGTTCTAATGCTACTTCAGATTTTAATTACTTCAAGTGGATTTGTCCCTTTCTTTAAAGGTATATGAATTTTCCACATTTTGTTATCAAGTCAGAAACATGCCTATGCTGCCTGAGGACTGTTCAGCACCAGTTCATCCAATAGCCACACAAGTTATTAGGTGCCCATCTGAGAAAGAACACAGTAGAACACATTCCACAGTGCTCCAAAGAGGGCAAGCACACTTATCTAAAGTGGATCAAGAGAACACACACATCTATACCACATGTTCTTTTAATTAACAAACACTTTACCAGCACAGTAACTTGTATTCAGAAGATGCATCTGAAAGGAAATCTGACTTTGGACTTGAAAACTGCTCTAATGAGAAATTAAAGCTGTGGAATGGTCTTATCGGAAAGGATTCTGAACACTTTCCTTGGACTGAGAAACAAAATACCTGAATGCTCTTTTGTGCTCAGAGCCACCGAATGTTACTGGCTTCTTTAAGGAATGTTTTTAGCTGGCTATTAAATGAGATTGGAACCAATCACACAATCTCTCACTGATGATTTCTGGAATAAAGCATGAAAAGAACTAGATAATTTGATCCCACATTTCCTCTCCTGGTTCTTTAATTTTGTTTAGTGCTTGTTACTGATTAAACAGCATTCAAATGCCAAGAAAGGGAAGGAAGGTGGGATGTGTTTTGAAGGCCTTAGCCAAAAAGAAAGTTCATTAAGTTTCTTTCCAAAAGCAGCTAAAGGCCTCAAGGAGAAATATCTTTCTATGTTTTTGAAATGTGGCTCCTTGGAAGAAAAAAACCTGTATTTCCTTGGACATGGCCAGCTGGGGCATAGAGAGAGGATTATCACAGGAGCACTTAGGAGCAGAGCTATCAGGGACTGGGCCTGTTCAACTTTCTAAAAATCTTCCTATTCCAGAAAAGGAAAAAATATTTGTCAGTTTTTCCAAACATGAACTAAATAGGAGAACTGTAAAGAACATGCAGAATTACTTTCTTTTTTCCAGAGACGAATTTCTGAAGTGGTAATGCATGAGTTCATCAGAAACTCTATTAAATATGACTTAGCAAGGGTTAATAGACCAGGGTCAAAAGAACACATGTGCAGAAGAAGCCAGAATTTGGATCTGTGGAGCTTGCCACAAGCTCCACCAGGGCTGAGATTTAGCTGGCCTCTAAAATTTTCAGGAGTGTTAGTGAAAGCCTGTGAATTCTGAGCTGCAGATTTTTACTGGCTTTGTAACAACCAGGAGGTATTTCTTCAGGCTAAACAGATGACTTACAGACCTCTTAGAAGTACCATAAAAACGAATATTAGGAAATAATACACTCCATGCTATGTTGGTTTTGTGTAACACATTGCATAATGTTTCTATGCACAGTACACTTCCTTTGTTGTGTGAAATATTCACAAGCTTTCTCAGAGATATATAATTTTTCTACTGTGGCATCAGCTGTGTAATCAATGTTTTATTGGCCAACAAGATTGAAATGCAGCTCGTTCAATATTATTATGTGATTGAGGTTAGAAATCCCTCTCCCACCTCCAAAATAAAGTATTAGATAACCTTTATTTAACATTCTAGTGGGTAATTCATTTCAACTGAATACTTACAACTGATACTCACAGACAGGATATTTTTATAGCTCTGGAGGCTGGGATGGTGGCACTGCACATATGTTTAATTCCTTGTCATCATGATCAGCAATGTTTGTTTGCTAAAGGCAGGTGGAACGAAGCTTGTAGTGGTAGAGATCTGGCAGCAGTGACAAACTGCACACAGTTTCCCCTTCCTTTCAACAACAAGACCCTGGGAAAAACCTGCAAGAGCATTGGATCACTTTGTTTCACTTTTGGATGCCTGCTCTGAATAAATCTCTGTCATCATCAGCATCCCTCAGTCAGTGGAAAGATTCAGGCATTTAAGAGCACAAACTGGATGCCTTCTTTTAGGTGTCCCATCTTAGATGATCAGTTGAGGGTGAAATAATCCATTCTGTTCCAATGCCTATTTCTTTCCAAAAAATTGTAAGGCAAAACTAGGAATCTCCCTAGCTGCTGAAGTCTACACTAAAGACGCTTAATCAGGTGAAATCCAATCTATAGAAAAGGCCAAAATTCTACCCAAAAGCTCTTTACAACTGTATAAAATATTGCTAGGGAGTCAAAAATTATTCTACAACAAAGAGCAAGAAGCAAAACATTGGTCTTCTAATGGAAATGGCTACTACACAATCCTATTTGTGTTTCCTACTTCAATGAGAGATTTTGTCACAAAAAATGGTAGAAGGGAAAGAAAGAAATTAAAAGCATATACAGTGGAAACAATTTTAATATTGTTATTGTCAATTATACTACAAGTTTTTTGTCCAAAAGAGTGCAGAAATACAAAGTTGCTGCACATAAAAATAACCAGATTGAGCAAACACTGCAAATTCTTTCAGTGTAAAATAATTCACAAACAGAAACACCTTAAAGTTGTAAAACATCTTGTCATGCATCTTGAAACATGTTGATGTGACAAGCTGCAAGATGAATGCAATTTGGCAGGTATACATTAGGACAAGTACTGTATCACATGTAAATGCTTCCCTTTTTTCAATAGAACTTACGTTTCTAATACTCCAAACTGCTTTGGAAAAGCCCACACAAGCATTTTTAGGCAATGTGATCACAAATTATGGTATTATTCCTGAGAATGAATCTAAAGTTACACATGATGAAGTGTAATCAAGCCAAGCAAAGTCAGAAAGTTACCACCCATCATCTGGTACCATGTAGCACTAACTGTATGTACCTTTTTGGCATGCAATCATTGTGGCTTAAGAAATCAATGCCCAGCAGCTGGGTGGTAATAATTGACTCTTCATGCTTTCCCCCACCATTGGGGAAACATATTTGCTTCCTCTAATATATTCTGTTTCATTATTGGAATAAACCAGGAGGCACAACTGTCCAGATGTGGGAGCTCAGCTGCATAGTGGTAATTTGTTCACCTGTCATATCTCAGCTGTGTTAGATCATGTGTCCACACCTGCTGTGCTATAAGCTCTGGACCTGGTTCTTTCAAAGGGCAAAGAAAAATTTTGAAAAAATTCCCTTGTGCATCAGTCAAACAGAATTTTTAATTACAGTCTAACCAACACAGACATTTCAGTGACAACAAGCACAAATAAATAAATCCCTCTGTCAGTTCAATCTTTTCTCAAAAAATTGGTTTGGATACTGTAATCTTTCCTTCTAGTAAAAAGTTTCAGAAGAACTAAGAGCAAAAGTTTTAAAAACTAGTACTGTTAAACAGCGATGCAGTCTGTGTGCAATCTTTCTTCAGAGCACCAGTACAGATGAAAGAAGGATCAGAAAGTTCTTTTTTCCTACTGTTAGCCCCAGGAGCAGACACTGATATGGAAAATCAGGCTGTCCCACTGTTTTTTATAGAGAGGTGGTCCTGAACTCAGTCTCTGAAATAAAAACCCGTAGAAGCTGTCTTCAGTCAGTTTTCCACCTTCTATTTCAGTAGGCATCTCCAGCAGATTCTTTCTGAAAATCTCAGGGACAGTAAAGGTCAAGTAATTCCTTAAGATTATCCTTTGGGACACATCACTATGAAAACAGAGAACAGCGTAAACTGAAGGAAATGGTTTCTATAAAATACATATTGGAGCAGCACAGCAGGATAGGACTCCATGAATAATTGTTTTCTTGATTTGGATGCTAAATGGAAGAGAAATTTTTTTTCCAACATGCATTTTTTTTCTATTTTTCAACTTGTCTAAATAAAAAAAAAAAACCCAAACAAAAACAAAACAAAAAAACCCCATAAAAACCAAAAAAACCCAGTAGAAACATTAAATTTGATTTGTAAATTAAGAATTATTGTAATTTTGGAAGTCTTTAGGAAAAATGATACCAATGGCTCTAGAGGACTTTGTTCAAAGTCTTTTCACAAAATACAGGAAGGAAGTGAAATGTGTCCCTTTTAATCAGTCCTTCAATAACAAGTGAGTTGTTTCAGGACTGGAAGACTGGAGTTCATTTCCCTACTTTGCCCAGGGGAAGGAAGACTCACATCTCCTATGGATAGTTCCTTAAATTGCTACAAGGCTTTTTGAGTGGCTTGTTCTCAGACTGTAGTATCATAATTGGTAGAGTCGGACTCCCTTTCTGATTAAAGCTACAAGATTACTATCGTCACACCTTTTCCTTGGATAGTTGTTCTGTTTCCCTTCCTAAGTGCTGCTGCTAACCCTTGTGAAGCCAGGAATATGGCCTGGCTGCAAGCTACATACATGTGGAAGAAAAAAAATCATTTCTTGTGCCTGGATCTGATCCTGTCTCCAGGTTTGCTGCACAACTGTAAAGGTGTAAAAGGAGGAGTGGGACTGCACTGCTGGAGATGGCAATGGAGCATGCAGCACAGGGTTTTAGCTGCCTGTGACCCACAGCTTGGATTTTGAAACCAAGCTCTCTGATTTCAGCTTAGCTCGAATGAAAAGAGCAGCTGTCGAGCTCTAAGGGAACATAAACCAAAGCCATGCAAAAGAGGAAAATTCAAAACACAGGCAGAAGGAGAATTAAGTCCTCAGGAGAAAACTACTGACATGTGATGGCACAAAACTCCAAGAAATGAGAGCAATTCAGGAAGGTCGAAGTTCAGTCATTTCCAACAAGGAAGTTGACACTTCCCCATCTGACTGACAGCTGCCTAGACAACAGACACTCACAGGGTGCCTCTGTCATGGGCAGCGAGTGTGCTCCTGCTGAGCCTAGTAGCCTGTTATCCTTCACTGCCTGCTGTGTCCATTAACTGATAAATAATTGTTGTGAGCTCACAGAATGTTTGTATTCCTGCCTGCAGTGTCTGTGCACCAGGCAGGCCACAGGGCTACCCCACAGCCCTGCTTTCCCTGACTCTAAATATGACACTGCAATGGGCATGAGAGAGGCTGGCCGCTACTCATCACATCATCCACTTTGAGGGGTCAATAATTGCAACCAAGGAGACGTTTTGATCCCCTCCTGCAGAGCAGGGAACCAAGTCTGGGTCAAAGCCCTAGTCACTGCAGTCCTGGGTGAAATGGGGTGACCATCCAGCCGTGCAAACAGTTAATTCCCTGTGCTCTGCTGCAGCCCAGCAAGAGCCATCCAGTGTGATGTGTCCTCTCCTCCTGCAAATTAGCACATGGCCTACCAGCAGCAGAGACAGACATCATATTGCTGGTAATTGACATGCATGGAACTGTGCCAGTCCACACCAGCTGAGAATCTGGCTTATGGACAACTTGCATCGAATTTATTGGCAGCTCGGTTTATGCACATAAGCTTTGTCTTCAGTGCAGAGAGGGGGTTTTCTGTAGGATTTACAGCTATCTTCCTGTAAAACACTAGGAGAGACTGGATGCCGGTAGTTTTTGCCACAAATTAGTAGCCAAAATCACTTGCTGTGGGGGATTGTAGGGCTCAGTTCGTTTAGTTTTACTGAGGTTACAATCTGTGCCTTGTCATTAGGATGTTGCAGCAAGAGTCATCTCTGCATAGAAACAACCATCACTGAAGACAAGCCGTAGCTGACGCCCAAACTCATAGAACACATTGTGTTTCCTCCAGTGAAAGAGCACATGCTGGGATGAAGACAAAAAATTCACCGAAGGACATTGTTTGGTTTAGTAAGAAGACAGATTACATCTCCTTTGCACTTTATAACGGTGAGCTAAATTGATCCTAAAAACGTACTGGTCCGTACAAATGGGAAAGCTGCTGCATTCATATGTACATAATGGGCTCATCCCTGCTGGGGAGCCAGCAATAGGTTATGGGTAGTTGAGAATTGACATGCCTAATTTCTTCACCTCAGTAATCAGTGACGAAATGTGGGCCGAGGAGCAGGGCTAAGCGTAGCAGGGGTGGCTATCAGGCAAGCTAATGCATTATTCAGCTATTTCTTCTCACGAAGCTTCATTTCCAAACTAGTGATCTTCACTGTAACTCCCATCCTCTTTTTCATATGTCTCATTAGACCCACTGGACTCATTTACACCTGTTCAGATGAGTTAGCTTTCAAAGGCGATAAATGAAGGGGGAAATGAAAAAATTGCCTACTCCCCAGGGGTATTTCTGTGCTAACCCATCCATTACTGCTTGACTAATGTCCTGAAGCATGAGATTTTATACCCTTTATGCATTTTATTCTGTTCTGTGTAACTAGCTGATATTATCCCTATGTCTAATTAAGATTCCCACTCCTTAATTCTGAAATATAAGAGAATTGCTGCTGTATTTCCTCACATAAAACTATTTTATGAGCTGACAAAATGATCTTTGTTCACAGCCTGTAAAACTCTGCACTTCATGGGAATGAAAAATGTTAGCGAACTTTTCTGGCATATTCTGACATATGAGTGTGGAAAGGAATATATTGGCATTTAGAGGCTTTTCTGTATTTGGAAATTCAAATGAGGGGATTGAAATCAGTCAATTGTTTTGTAGATTCAGGGCAGATAAATGAATCTGCTACCTCTTTTTTTTTCCCCCTGAAGGGACTTATTCAGATCAAGAAATAATCAGCAAAATTGGCAATCAGCAAATGAGCCAAGTAATATGGTCATTGAATTAAACTCCTGAAGATGCATTGCTCCAAGACTGAAAGCTTACTTTATGAGTCTGTTGCAAAAAAGAATTCACCTTCTTTCATGAGTTTTTTACTTTGACATTATTTTCAACCCCTCCTGTGGTTTGAAAATTAACCCCTATTGCATTTTGAAAATGCAAGGAGAAACAGCAAGTAAACGTTTTCAACCCTATCAAAATCAGGTCTATTTTTGCTCAGATGTTCTGAAAGAAGCCTGTTTGTACACACGATGTTTTCTAAAGGTTTTACAGAAATAGTATTGAATTTCCAAGTTTCATGTTACAAATTCTGCACTTTTAAGAATTTTTCATGAATGAAGTATTTGCTTATCTATGTTTGAGACGTCTTGATTTAAATATTATAATGAATAGAGAATTTAGCTCTTATGAGGAACAGGATGAAAAGTGGTAGAAACTTTGAGGAAGAAAACTAGCAATTTTATTGCTATAATTTTAGGATTCCAGTGCCAGTCTTTTGTCCCAGGTCTTCTCATACTCCTGTAGTGTACAGATCATTAGGGTCTCCCAAAGCGTCTTTCTTTATGAGAATATTTACTATACAGATATGCAGATGCTCAGGGTCCTGCCCTTTCATTTGGTTCCTATTTTTCTCTTGTGCAGGCTTATAATCATGCTGTTCCAGAGTATATCTTTGATCTATGTAGGCTCTGACTAATGTTAAAATGTAGATATTAAGCATAGCTTTTTGTGTGTCAGGGTTCTTTGGAATCTCCCTTAGCAGGTTTTTGATAGCAGCTTCTGTATAATTTGAAGAGCATACAAGATATGCTAATGAGGCACTGAAGGTATTAACAGAATTTGCAAAATTAAGAATTGAAAGTAGTCTCAAAAGGAGCCCTTGGAATTTAACTTACATTTGCAAGGACAAATGTACATATTTTCTGTTAGTGTTTTTCTAAAAATTGCATTCTCTGCTGTTTAGAATGGGATGAGGTTTATATAGCTATATATAGCTTTAGATAGAAATTTATCAAAATAGCATGGTTGATTTTTTACAACATTTTGTCTTGGGATATGTTTTCTTGAGAGGACAGGGAATATTTGTAGACATATTTCCATCACTCCATCTTCTGCTTGCAGAACATAAAAGAGCTTGAAGTGCTCTCTAAGAGTAAGACTGATGGATAGCCTTCATCTTTAGTCCCCACAAACAAGCAATTCTCCTGCAAAAAAAGAGAAGCAATAAGAGATGTGCTTAATGAGCTCCCGGTGACAAGCAGTGCAGAGCACACTCTGCTTCTTCCTTTCCCATGCTGGCCATCCTTTTCAGGATAAGACCCCTGCCCCATGGTGACCATTCATGCAGCACCTTGCACGCAGCACCTGCTCCATTTCAGGCAGGAAAGGCAGCTGGGAGCACATCTGGGGGCTGAGCCCCTGTCCAGGAGAAACCAGGAGATATTAGGTGCTTATTTTCCCCTCTATCTGGCGCCACCAATATCAGTATTTTAATGAGTGAACACCCCATGTGCATGTCCTTGTGTTGTGTAAGAGGAGTTTTCATACAGCTGTGTTGATGTCTAATGACATCTAATGCAGCAACAGCTCTTTGCACTGGAGCAGCCCTTCTGAAGAGAAAGGACACTGCCCAGCATGGCTTTATCCATGGACTTTGTCTCTGAGGCCTTACTGGGCCAGATACCGATCATAATTTGAACAAAGCTGGAGGCGCTCTGGTTTTCAGTGTGTTTTTCCTTGATCTTTTTCAAGTGACCATCTATCTTCTATATCACCCAGTTTTCTATAGCATCCATCACTGTTCAATCTACACACTTCCCTGCTAAATCAATTCTATGCTCTGACGTCCCCGCAGGACTCTGCGGCTGTTTCTGCTCAAGTCCACAGCCTGCTTGGGGAATACTTTGTTTTAAATCATCATCATTCTCAAAACCTTTTAAATTGTGCCAAAGTATGACTGTGTTTCTAGTATGGACAAAAAAGGGCTTAGGACTGTGTGTTTGGAGGGATACAAGATAATTTAAGAGATGTGGTTTTGGTCAAAATGCCAAAATCTTTTTTTGAAATCAATTTATAGGGAAATAATTCTCTTTAAGCAATGTGTATTGAATCTTCACTGCCTTGTGTGGAATTCTTCACTGTTTGAAAAGGGGCTTTGCTGAAGGAAATAAAAGAAATTGAAGAAAAGAGAGATGCGCTGTGGCTTAGAGAATCTGTTTGGCATTTTTGCAAGGTTCTAGAAAAACAAGTTATGAAATACAATACTTGCTGATTTGTATCTGATGCTGTTAGTTACAAACCCTGGCAAGTTGTGAGAGTAAATGTATTAGCACAAATGATAAAAATGCACTGCTTCACCACACTGCTAATGCTGTAGTAGTTACTCAGTGATACCCAGTGCTGAGGGTGTTAATGGAAAAGGATAAAAGATCTGCTGGCTGCCTTGGACCTTGCTAAGGCCCTATGGAGCAAGGCATGTCACTTAACCACTCCACTGGCATGAAACATCTGCCCAGGACTTGGTTTCTTTGCTCATCTCATCTACACAGCCTTATTGCTGTGACTTTAGTCTTCCTTCACTTCCACTCTGATTCCTGTTTCACCATCAGCCTCTGCTCAAATTAGCTCTGATTTTTGCACTTGTGGAGGAGAAAACTGCTGTCTCTGCACAGAGCCCCTCTGATAATCAATGGAGACCCTGAACAGGGAGTGGCATGCTGCCAGTCACCAGGCTTTAGTTTGAACTTGAAAGATTTTGAGTCAGAGCTGTCATCCTGATGTTTGTTTCTTCCAAAAAGATTGTCAAAGAGATGTAGGTCTGAACCTACAGTGTTTTGAGTGTGTGGCCTTGCAGATGCTTAGGAGAACCCCAAGAATCAAAGTGAAGCAATATGTGCAGCTCATGGGAAATTATGCAGGACCAGCTTTGTTGAGTGCTTTGAGATCTCTGGCTAAGGGAAGAAGAAATCACTGCCCATATCAATATCTAATTGGTGTAAAGTAGACTTAAATGGACTTTGGTTTGGTGGGATAGTTTAAGCTCTTCATGACTAATGATATTCAAATCCAGTTTTCATTCAGATAATGAGAAAAAAATTGATGAGCAAAAGCTTCTATTTCCTTAACTTCTAACACAGTATTTTGTCTGCCCTGCCCAAGCTGTGTCTCTGGTCATCTCTCCTCCCATATATGATGATGAAACGATTGGTGTCTGTGTCAGGAAAACTCCGAGTCATGCAACGGTACTGGAAGAGACAGGGTGCAGCCCTGTGAATTTATTCAGGGCTGTCCAAGCGCTCACAGCACCAGGAACCTCTATCAGCAGCAGAGAGTGTAACAGATGCCTGGAGCAGAGTGGGATAGTGCCAGGCGATGCTCAGAGGCAATGGTCCAGCACGTGAAACAAGATTGTTCTCCCCATTAATTTCCTCTCCTATCTTGCATTCCCACCTGCTGCCTCATTTCCCTGCTGAATCAGGCCATTCAGCTGTTTCTCTGTGGGAAGGGGCTTCCTCTTGCAGTGGCTGTTGTGCAGCCCAGTGGGACCCTGCTTCTTGCCTCTGGCTGTTAATGGCAGTGGGAATGAGGAGTGTTAATTCAGGAGGGAGATCAAGAGAAAAGCCTGGGCTATGGGCTGTGAGCTTGATGCATATTGAGTGGTCTGCCATAACTGTCCCCAATGATTTGTTCTTCCTACAAGACAAATGTTTCTGTGATAGGAAATGAGAGTCACCTGGCTTCTCTTCCATTTGTGGTTTAAGTAAGTGGTATATGATGTCAGATAAAATCACAGAATCATGGAAAGGTTTGTGTTGGAAGGGACCTTGAAGCTCAACTTCCACTGCCTTTGCCATAGAAAGGGATACCTTCTGCTAGACCAGGTTACTCAAAGCCCCATCCAACCTGATCTTGAACCCTTCTGAGGATGGGGCAGCCAACTTTTCTGGGCAACTTGTTCCAGAGCCTCACCACCCTCAAAGTAAATAATTTCTTCCTAATGTCTAATATAAACCTATCTTCTTTCAGCTTGAAAGCTTGTTTAAACCACTACTGCTTGATATCATGTCCATAAGCATGGACACAGATCAACCTACACTCTTCCCAACAAGTTCACAGCCAAGCTTGTACAAAGGAATCTTTCCATATTTCCCTGCTCAAACAAAATATTGCTATACAGCTGCCAGAATTTCAGTTAATCTTTGGGACATTCCCTTTTTCTCTTGCTGACAGTCAATATTGCATTCCATTAGTGACTTTGTAAAATGTTTGAATTGTACAGAAACAAATATTTACAACTCATAGGGATAAAGAAAGCATTAAGGAATAAGATTCTGCTATTGAGGCTTGCTCTAATTATGTGCTTCAAATTCATATGGGGTTGTCACATTTCAGTGTTCATGGTGAATGAGCCAGTATTTAGTATGGAAACACCATAGAACCATTAGTTAGTTTTGTTTTTTTTGTTTGTTTTTTTTTTTTTTAATAAAGGATAAAAAATTCTATGACTTTTTATGGTCTACAGTTAGCCAGAGGATATGAAACATCTGCTTTTCTGCGGTAAGTAAAGGATAACTCCAGCTGAGCATCCAATCACAAAATTAATCTGCATTTTATGGTCTATCTAAGAGAAACCAACAACTTATGCTATTTTAGATGACAGAAGGGTATGTTCTAAATAAATTTTTGTAAACATTATTAAGCAATTAAATAAACCAAACTGGGAACTAAGTAATATGTCTGTTTTTTTTTTTTCCAGAGGAGTTAGTTTTGTTATTGTTTTTCTGGTAGAACTTTCCCTTTTGATTGGAATTAAAGCTAATTTTGGTCATACCTAGAGAAAAAAAAAGGCAAAATATACTTTTATGCAAGCTGAAAGGATGGAAAAGCACAAAATGCTTAATCATTCAATTCAGACTCTTGTTCATCTAAAGATATCTGAGGCAAAGCCAGTGAGCAGTGTTCCAATAGCAAAGAACTTGGAAATGAAACTGACTTTAGACAGAACCAAACTGACAAAAAATTGCACCTAATGGAGGGAAAAAGTTAAAAAAAAAAGAAAAAGAAAAATAAAGCTAAATGAAAAAGGAAGCAGGCAAACAAAATAAAAGTAGAAGCAAACTAGATATGGATTTTATCTGGAGAATGTTCTTTTAAACAGGTTATTTTAATTGTATGCTTACTATTTTCTTCCAATTATTTCCACTACATTTTACTTGTAAGTCCAGTTTTGTTCCAAAGCAAACTTCTTTTCTTTCTTGTTTGTAAGTGTATATTGATTATTTTACTCTGTTTGCAGCGGAGCTTGAAATGAATATTTTTCATAGTTTCCTTGGTTGTGCACCAGCATTATCAATAATCCTGTCAGAATATTAGTAAGAGGAGGTGAAACAGGGCCTGAGCACCTCGATTTGCTTGATATAACTGTAATCTCATAAATAAGCTTGGGACTGATTTATACTAATGAGATTAGAACCAAGCCCTGTGAAAGCAATGTGTAAACTCTATATTTGACTTGTCTGACTTTTATTTGCAGGGCCCATTCTTGCTGATGTCCACAGCAAGGGGCTCAGTAATACCAACACGCCGGCCTGGATGGGCTTTTTGTAACACCATTCCTAGCTTTAGTGAGACACATTGCCTTTATACTGGGCTGTAATGGAAGCCCTGCATTTCTATGATCTTCAGTTGATTAGAGCATAGCTATTCCTGCAGGTGGATGCTTTAGACTGATGGGATGGAGTCATTGTGACTTCCATTTAGCAGTTTAAAGTTTGGCTAGTTGACTACATATACACTGCAGATGAGAGGAGAAATATCACTCCAGGCCAAGACAGGCATCTGCATAAGTGGATTCCTTGTTCATCTTATACCACCTGTCTCTCTCCTTGGAACAGAGCAATCCAGATTCTTTGAGACCCGCTCAAAAGTTACATAGTCCCTCCTCCCTTTCCTCCTTAGGTGTACTGCCTGCTTCGTTTCAAGGGATATATGCCATACTGCATGATGGAAAAGGTTATTTCTGATATCTGTACTGAACTTCTCACATGTTCTCTCCTGTCCATCCTGCCCTCCAGACTGCCTGAGGAACATTTTCCTCTGCTGCCTTTTGCTTTCCCAGCCAGGATTCCCCCCATGCTGTGCTAGCTGTGTGTGCAGTGGGGAGAGATAGCTGTGTGATGCAGAATGGTGAGAGCTGTCAGTCTGATCCATGCTGACACGTGTTGGGTCACAACTTCTCAATTTCAGGAAATCCAGAAGTTTCAATATTGCAGGGTTAAAACTCCTTATGAAAAGTAATTACATTTTTATTTGAGCTAAAGAAATGTCACAATAGATTTGAGATTTTGCATTCAGGCCAGTGACAAGAGGAACAAGGAAGTTGGTTATGTGCATATAAGGCAAGCAAATATGTAGCACTGCTGGGATTATAATTGGAATACAGCAGTCTATTACAAATGTTGTGCTGCAAAGACAGCACAGAAAAGTTAGGGAGAGTTCAGAAGACAAGTAACAATTACAAAGTTTTGTCAAAGAAAACTTTAGGTTTTCCTGAGAAATTCAAGAGCAAGAGGCCTCTGAACACAAGGAAAAATTCTGAGGGGAGACAGGGGGTAGCTAGCCATAAACACAGGAAAAAAGATCACACAAGGCTTGGTGTTTTGCCCTTGCATGGCACTTGGTATTGCTGTTTCTCCTTATGGCTGGGGCCAGCCTTGTGCAGGGTGTCAGCCAGCAGAGACCTAATATGTCCCTTCTGTGTGATCTGCACAAATATAGAAGACAGCTTGGCAACAGCAAAAGTGCTCAGAATTTTTTGCCCATGGACCCTAATGTGTTTATAAACACATAATCAGAAGAAAAAGTAATAGAGAGTATTAGATGTCATTATTTGTGTCACACTGGTTTTTTAAGCTCTTCTAAGCCTTCTGATGTTTACATTTTTGTAACAAACTTTCTCACACGCTTTTCTGCAAATACTTATTGTTTTGCATTCTTCTCTAGAGGACGAGAAATTTAATAGACTGTTAGTTTGTCCAGTGTCATTGGAGAAGTGTCACTGTCATCCTCCAATCCACTGTCACTTTTAGAAATCTATAAATATTAGAGTCAAAATTAAGCTACCCTCTTTTTTACCTTAGAAATTCCAGTATCTATGTTGTTTTATTTTGTGTCCTAAAGCAACATATTTGCAATTGATTTTGTTTACAGTGGTTTAAAACATCTCTGGTTTTCATTCTACAACTCACACTGGTGGAAAAAAATAAAGCAAAACACCATGAAAAGACCTCATTTCTTTGAACATTGCCCAAATGAGCTGTACTATAATTAAAAGTAAAAACCAATTGTGTCCCTATAAATACTTATCTTCATTTCACTCTACATGCAGTTTGCACTAGAGATAAGCTGGAGACAACAGACATTTCTGGCCTTAGTACATTACCCCCACCCCTTGCACTGAACAGGAGCATACCCACCCTGGTACCAGCTGTAGCCACTACTTTTCCTGCAGATATCAGACCTGATGGTCCCATAGAGGAGTATGGCTGCTGGTCTGTGGATACAGACTACTGCTGTTTTCCTTGCTCAGAAATTAACTGCACACAATCCTCACTGTCTCTCTGAAGATCATAATTGCTTGCTTTTTAAGTTAGGAAATTGAAACACTTCTGTCTCAGAGGTTGGAGCACTTCAGGCAAGGAAAAGGCAAAAGAGTCTTATTTTTCTCACTGTGGGTTATCTCAGGCTGAAAGAGAAGAAAGCTTCTTTATTTTTCTTCCTAATTATATTTCATAGATGTCCCAGAACAAGCCATTTCATCAAAGCCCCTTGAAAGTGCATGGGGTGATGTGAAATATGGTGTGCTTTCCCAGAAGAGCTATTGGAGTGCCCTTTCTTGGCAATGCAAAGTACACACTTGAGCACTCAAGGGGCAAGTGCTTCCCTTCAAATGCTTCCCAGTTGAAAAGGAGGCACTGAAAGAGAAATTGCTTTCCGTGAGCTTTGACATGCTGTGTAAGGCAAAGAATGATCCCACAGAGAATAACTGGGCTCAGGGTATACCTGCATTGCCCTTAGAGCAGCTCACCTGGAACAGACACCACATCCTGGAAGAGGACAGCAGCCTAAGCCCCGCTGAGCAGAGCTTGGGGCTGCTGCAGCTTGGCCGTCACTGTCCGAGAGGTTTAAAGGGAGTGTCTCTGCATCCTCAGCACACATCTCCCCTTTGCTTGTGGGAGGCAAATTCAGCTCCCTGTAGCATTAAAGCAGAGTCTGTGACCTTGGGAAGAAGACCTCTCTCTGGGCAGTCACTGATGGAAAGTGAGGGATCCAGGCAAACACCACAGCACTATGGCACTACGGCATGATGCCTCTACCAGCCAACACATTCAAGAATAAAAAATCATTAGATTGAGATGCCCAGTGTGTGACCAGCTAAGGTGAGAGGAAATTAATCTGAAATGAATCCTCAGCATCTCTGTAGAGAAAGGGAAACTGCACTCAGATGCTTCCTTCCTCCATTTTACCTGCTTTGAGTCAGAAGTATTTGGGCCAAAATAACTCCACTTTTCTTTTCTTTCTTGTGCTCTGGAAATCTGATCTTAATAGTCTTTTGAGACTTTCTAGTGGGGACCAAATCTGTTTTCTGTGTTTTCACAGAAGGTCATGGTCCTTTAATCTGTCTTCAGGGCAGAGACAGACTTGGAAAGATCATACCGTAGAAATAGAACTCTCATTAAATTTTTTACTGCTTCAGTTTAATATATGCATCTTCTTGTCATGCTGTAAGACAACAATATGTAGTTATTTTAAATAGATTCTTAGAAATATAAAGTTGATCTTATTTCTCACCTGCACACTTTTGGGGTTACCAGAAGCAGCTAATTTCTTCCATCGTCTGAAGCTAAATTTGATGTAGCTCTAAACTTGAGAAAGCAAGTCATACTGGCAAGCTCAGATATTCAAAACTGGACAGTTGAAGGTAGACACCTTTATAAATAGGAACCAATTTTCTTGTTTCTGAGACCTTATTTTATTTTTAGTGATAGGTAAAAAGATCCCAAGACATTTTACTTTATTTTTTTTAAGTTTTAGTTTTAGACTAATGTGTGCCAGTTCAGGTACTTAACTAAGTAGGAAACACATCTCTTCAAAATCACTCCAGCTTTTCTTTTGTGATGCAAAGTCTAACCCTGTCCCTCTAAGATCAAAGGCGGGACTTGTACTAATTTCCAAATGGCTGGTGACCATAAGGCCTTCTCCAGATGATCTAAAGGAGGGTTCATTTGCTTGGATGTCATGGTTAATTTGCCACCACTAGTAGTTGCACTGTCAAGAATTGCACAATTGGGCATTTGGTCCCCAAATTGCTACTTCATTTTCATTTTTAACACTCATTTTGTGGGAATGGAGGAGAAATTAAACAGTAATTAGGGAACCAAATACACAACTGAGCAATTCTTTGGTCCTCTGCTGTGCAGGCCAATGACCACAGGCCTTAAATAAAAATGGCAATGGAAGCATGGGCACTTCATCATGTTTATCCTGGTATTTCAGGCCTTTAGAAAAGTATTCAAAGACAACTTGGTTGCTAAAATTCCTCCTAATCTATGAATGCTAACACAACAATACACTTTTAAAAGGGTGGTTTTTTTTTTTTTGCATTTTTTATGTGGAAGCTGAATCCTTTGATAAATGGTAGGTACCTTGATTTGATTGCTAACAGGGAACTTCTAGTGAAACACAGTGAATTATTTTTTTCCTGGAAAGTGAACACATAATATATGAAAAACTGTAAGACTTAAAAATTTTGATGGTTTCCGATACTGGTTTTTGAAAATAAATATCCTTTATGTTCGAAATACATGTTTGATCCATAGAAGCTTTCATTCTAACTGGTCTAAAATGTAGAAAATGACTCACACTCTTCTAGAAGATATCTAAGAGTTTGTTGAAAAAGAATAACAGAATATTCAGAGAAAAAATAAAACCCCTTTCTGATGAACAAGCCAAGAGAATGACTCAATTTTTTTTTCCCACCCTGCTATTTGGCAGCCCCAGGTTAAATCCAACACAGGAGTGCTCCCAGAAAAGAGACAGATAGGTAACCCCCATTAATAGAAGATTATAATGACCTCAAACTGCCCTTGTTCAAGGAGGTAGCATTTGGAGAATCCCAAGTGGAAGAAGAAAGCACTTGATATTCCACAGATGCAGCTGGAAATGCTTCCTTTTGACTTCATGAGCATGCATTCAAATAGGCATGACCTTGGACATATTTTTCCCTTGCAGTACACAATTAGCATTGTCCAGAATGATAGTTTTTGAGTAATTTTTAATTGTGCAGAAATTGTCGTGTTTATACTGAAAATGGTAGGTCATTGAATTACTATAAAATTTCTAGTTAATTAAATGCTTTATACTTTTAAGTAATTAGGTTTGTGTAGTAACCTGTTGCCATTTCCTACATTTATTTTAATATTTAACCACAGATGCTCTGTCAGCAGAGAATTGAGCTCTCTTGCTGGAGAGAGAGGAAGGAGGAAGTGAGTGATAACGAAGGTTTTATTTCATCCTGCAGGTGACATTGAAGACATATTGCCATCTGGCATGATAAACATTATAATATATCAGTGCTTGTTTGCCAGATGTTGCTAGACACAAATAGACAGTGGTTCTGATGCATAGGGATGATTTAGCAAAATGTATGTTGCTAAATTGAAGCTTCTGAATTGTCACGTTTTATCTTGCTTTGACTGGCTAGGTATAAAACAGGAGGGAAATGAAGTTATTGAAAATTAGGCAAATTCTACAGTAAAACCAATATTCTACTGCAGACCAACAGAAATAAGGTCACTGTGTGTAACAGCTAGTTCAAATTGATAGTGTTTGAAATAGGCCAACACGTGATAGTGTGCTCTGCCAACACTTCATACATTCATGCAAGCATTTTTCAAACAGAGATTGCAAGGCAAATAAATGCACCCATATTTCCTAGTTTTTCAAAGCAGAACTTTTTAATTTCCATTTTGATCAGAGAGTGCATGTGTCTGGGTGCGTGTCTAGGTCCTTGCTGTCTGGGAGTCTTTTCATCTTTCCTAGCTGAGACATAGAAAGTCATAAACATTAGTATGCCTTTCACACAGAAAATCAGACACTTTCTGTCCCATGTTGCCTATACATCAAATAAAGCCAAGGTGGTAGGGAACCCTGGACCCTCTGAAAATTGAAGGTGAACATCAGTAGGCATTGCAGACACCAGAAGGAAATTTGAGTGGCAAGAATTCCTCATTACCCTGAAGGTAGTCTGTTATTTTCTTCTGTATTGTAGCTATACCGGGAGTCAAGACAAGCTGGATAAAAACCCAAGACACAGCAACCAACCAATAAAACCCAAGAAAATTTCTTTCCTCATTTCAGTCTTTTTATAGCAACCCCTTGGGCAGCCTATGGAACACACAAGAATGAAGATGTAAGAATGAAACTGGAATAAAAGGTGTCTTTATTCTATGATCTTATGTATATTTTCATTTCTCCCAGAAACACCCTATCTACTCAGAATAATAGATGGGGGATTAAAACTGGGAGAGTTAGGAAATGGCAAGGAAGATTCCAACCTGATAACACATCTATCTAGGTCTAGGCTGCCACTTTGACACATTGGTTTTACTGATGCTCTAGACCAGACTGATGAATGGTATCAGAGGAGAAGAAAAGAATAAATAAAGCATTGCTGTAGAGATGTGCTCAGGGCAGGGCTTGTGTCACATTATTTCATCTCTTGAGAAAAAATGAAATATCTTGCTGGGTTAGGCCAGTGGCCCATGCAGGACAGGCTTCTGACAGTGCAGAAAGTGACTGTGAGCGTGAGCCAATTTGCCACCTGCAGTGGGTTTTCCCTCCCCCTGTATTCCCCAGTGTGCCCAGCTGCAGTCAGTAGCTGGCTGTCGATGTGTTACCTATGGCTAATCTCAGTCTGAATCTGTTGGTCCTGTCTCTTTCCATAGCTTCCCATGGGGACAATTTCCCTGGCTGTGAAAAGCTAAATCCTTTCAACCGTTTTTAGCTCCTCCAAGCTTCAGTGTTCTAAAGCTATTTCTGAAGTGTTCAGATAGTTCTAACATTGTGGGGTCTGTTGAACAATAATTCTGCATCTTGATAATCTACTGATTTCATGGGTTTTTTTTTAATTCAATTTGACTTTTACTGAGTCTCCTCTCAAAACTGTAAAACAGAGATCTTGTTAGTCTTTCCAGATACTACAGCTCCGTCCTTATCATAATTTTCTTCTCTGTATCTTCTCTATCTGTGCAATGACCTTCTGGAGGTGTGCAGATAAGAGCCATGAACAATTATCAAGATGTGGATATGCCAAGCTTTTATACTCTGGCTATTGTATTTGGGTGCCCCCAGACGAAGGGGGGAATGATGAATCTGACTCCATGTTCTCAGAAGGCTAATTTATTATGTTATGATTCTATATTATATAAAAGAATACTAAACTATACTATACTAAAGAATACAGAAAGGATACTTTCAGAAGGCTAAAAAGGTAATAATGAAAACTCGTGACTCTCTCTCCAGAGTCCCGACACAGCTTGACCCTGATTGGTCATTGAGTCAAAACAATTCACAGAAAACCAATGAAACAATCGCCTGTGGTAAACAATCTCCAAACACATTCCGAAGGAGCAAAACACAGGAGAAGCAAATCAGATAATTATTGTTTTCCTTTTCCTATGAGGCTTCTCAGCTTCCCAGGAGAAAAATCCTGGGTGAAGGGATTTTTCCAGAAAATGTGAATGCCACAAGAGGCAACATAAAGTTTTGTGTTTTGTTCTCAGAGGCCTTTCCGATGATACCTGTTGCTTTTTGGTCCCATATAGCAGATCCTTTTCCTCCACTCTGTAAAATGACCATTGACCCCCTGCCTTTTGTTTCCCATCCTTTAAACAGTTTCATATCCATAAAAGGGCTTTTTCTTTAACCTCTAATCATTGCTTCTTTGATGGTCTTTCCAGAAAGAACCTTCCCAAAACCTTCCCAGGCAACCAAACCTAGGATGTTGATTGGATCAGCTTAGAGACACAGCCATTGAAGCAAGTCAGGAATTCCCTTCGCAGGTGCTGTGCTGAGACTTTCCCACCAGGCTGTCTTGGGTCTGTGACCTTGCACTGTGTTACAGACTCTCCTGTCATGCTGAGGCTGGAGGTCAGACTTGGCAGTCTGTGCTTACAAGACCCTGCCTGACCCTTTTCTGTGGACAAACGACCTTGGCATCCCACCATTCCTCTAGCACTCTAGGGGAATTCTAGCTGTGCTGTATTTGACACATACCAGCTGTGGCTCTGCAATTTTGCAGTTTCTTCAGTTCTCTCAGGTGAATGCCATCCAGTCCTGGTGATGTCTTAGTTGCCTGTGGGGTTTAAGACACTCCATGTATTTGCCTGTATAATGCCAATCCTCTGTGACCTATAGAATACAGAAAAAGTTAGATATGAAGGTATTTCCTCTGTGTGGGAGAGGAAAGGCTGATGGTAAGAACTCACTGAGCTTTTTCACTGTGGAATGATGTTCCCTGAACCTCTTTTTCATACTTTGTTCGTCAAGCAATTCCACCGATTAACTCACCTGCATGGCCCTATTGAAGTATTCAATGAATATGTGACCATCATAAAAAAAGCCACCCTGTGCATGCTCTGCAGTCCTAACCCTCCAAATGACCTGTTTTCCTTTTGACCTGTTTTCCTTATTTGAGCAAGCTTTCAATTTTTTAAATGTTGACCTTTCCCTTGTGACAGCCTCCTTAACTTTCCCATTGAGCCATGCAGAATGTTATTAGATTGTTTTGTTTTCCTTTTGAATTATTGCACATATTTTATCTGGGACCCTAACATAATATTTCTTCCAAAACCTTCATGATTCTTATAGATTTCTTGGGTTTGGACTACTCCTTTTAGGCTATGTTTTTATTTGTTTCCTCTGAATCAATTACCTAATTTTTCTGCAGTCTCTTTTCTTTTGTATTTTATTTATGAGGAACAAATTCTCCTGAAAAGTTAAAAGGTACTATAAGGTCCTTGCTGGAGGTCTGAGTGGATGGATCTGAACTGCCAAGGGCTCTGAGTCCCTTACAACAGTTATTGCTACTATCTATCTCCTTTTTATTGTTTTTTGAATAACCCAAACCTGTTTTTTTTTTCTTTAATATTCTCCTTTCCTCCAGTGTCACGTTATATCTGCTGTTCATTTAGACGCTCCCCACACAGATTTAACTGTTTATATATATATATATATAAATCTTTTGGTTTTACATGGCAATATTTCTTGCCATGCTTTTTCCCCTAGAACTCTTGGAAAATTAAGAGTCTTTAATAAAAAAGCTGAAAATTTATATATTCCTTGACATTTTGATGTTCTTTATTGTTGATTGTTCTGGTTTTCTGACTTTTCAGTGTTGGTTAATGAAATTATATGAAGCATGTCTAACCATTGCTCTGAACTTATCTTTTTCTCCTCATGCATTTTTCCTTTTTCAAAACCTCTTCCAGTCCAAAATCCTTAACTCTTTGCTTGTGAAAATTTCTTAGCATTAACAGGAAAAAAAAATGAAATGAAAAAGAGGATGGACCTTCATGTACCCTGAGTAGGATAGACAACATTTACTATATTTGCTAAATAATAAAGTGAGAAGATGGGTGTGAAGAGGCATATCCAGTGCAACAACATTTCAGCAAAAACTTTCAATTTCTTGAGCAAATCTGCATTGATTTTTTTTTCACTTTCATTTAGTGGTATTTTTATGTCTTCAAAGTTGGCTTTTTTCTTGCTCTTGTTTCATTTTTCTTTGATATGGCATTGTTAAATTCCATCTCATAGATAGTGAGTGAAGTACCTTTGAATTGCACTGTTGACATTTCCAAAACTAGAACTACCTGACTATAAAACAAAGAAAAGTTTTTCATGTTATAAATGGCTATTATACCCTGTTCTTTAACTAACTAAATTTATTAATTTCTGTGGATTTAAAAGAGCCAGTTCACAGAGTGCTACACATGTTTCATCCCTAATATGGAATGGAGGTGAAAGTAATGGGCTTTTCTCTAATGGGAGACACTAGTGTCTGTGTATAAATTAGAAGACAATAGATATTAGAGATTAGAGATTAGACATTAGAAGTTTCTGATGTTATTCTTCCTCTGAGGAAGTGTCATTTAACTTCAGATGGTGCAAAGAGGACTTCAAGAAAATTGAAATGAAGAAGGGAGTATTGGAGTTAGTAAAAGATTTTAAAAAATCAAGGAATGCCATATGGAGAGCTAGAAAGCTTAGCACAGGGTGGTGGCTTCCACTTGGGTCTTCATGAGAGAATAAGGTCTTCTGTATGTGTTCCTGTACTATTGTCTGAAAGCCCTTTGATTTGTTTTTTATACTGTAAGTTTCTCTGTAATCATCAATACATAGATGCAATGAGACAGAAAGATCAAAATTAAAGTATTTCCTATAAACTAACTACCACAGGACAGCCATCTTTAATGAAAACTCTAGAGGAATTCAGGTGCAAGAGCTGATGCTATCTCCCATCTCTTCT
>NW_005054302.1:11325169-11326275 GCF_000277835.1 Geospiza fortis
TCATCATTGGTTTCTCTGAGGTAAAGCAGG
Organism: Geospiza fortis; assembly: GCF_000277835.1. Classification (NCBI taxonomy): domain Eukaryota; kingdom Metazoa; phylum Chordata; class Aves; order Passeriformes; family Thraupidae; genus Geospiza; species Geospiza fortis. The sequence continues at coordinate 11,325,200 of NW_005054302.1, forward strand.
GCCATGATTTTTTTGTTTTAGAAACAGCTAACTAAAACCAGTCTCAGTTCTGGACTCTTCTCTGTGTATGTATGTATCTGCAGGAGGTACAGTTGCAACGCAGCACATTCACTGCTGAGAAATGTGATCAAGGATGCTCTATGTAGTTTAAATCCCACGTGGTTGCAGGAAGAACCATCCTTCTTGCTGACAGAAGAAATTTGCACACACGTGAGCTATGAAATGTAGCTTGGTTGTTTGCTGGGTACAGCCACTTACTTTGATTGTTCCTTTTGTGTTTTTCATTCTGGAAAGGACCATCTGGCTTCAGGAAGGCTCATCTAATGAGAATGATAAATGCCTGCTGGAAGACTGGAACTTTCTATTACTTTGGTAGGTACTTAGAGGTTCTTTAGCCAGAGGGTCTGACAGACATTAAAGTTCCTTCTTTTAATAATGACTGCTAATGTTAAATGCCCCACATTAATATTTAACACCTGTAGTAAATGGATTGATTTTCATTGTTCTTCAATTCAAAAAATCAAGGAAAATTAAGCATATACAGCACATGAAAAAATGTTATATGTTGCTTTGACACAGATTTAATGCATACAATCTTGGCATGCAATCCTAAACATTCAGTAGAGGTCGAATGCATGTAGGATTTGTCAGATCCTACGGAGTGACCTCTGCTCTCATATTCTGAATGAAAAAGCTCTTTTGAAAGTGATATAGGAGGGAATCTAGTGGCAGGATCATCTTACCATGCTATATAACAAGCAAGAGTCAACCATGTTGAAAACTTGTGATGCATCTGTTTGTCTTAGTCCTCAAACCCTTATCCAGAGTAAGATATGAGTAGCTCAATGATTCATTTTTTATTTAATGCAGACAATATCTCTTCAAAGGTTATTTTGTGGGGTTGGACACGGTCACTCTACTTTTTTTTTTAGTTTACCTTGGCAAGTCCGATTATTTTCCCTAGCCATTCAAATGATATTTTATGCTCACTTGCTGACTTTTGGGGCTGATACTTTTGTGAAACTGTGTTATGCAAAAAGCTTAGAGGCTTTTGGGGTTTTGTGTTTGGTTTTTTC
>NW_005054302.1:11326316-11365224 GCF_000277835.1 Geospiza fortis
GCATATAAACAGGAACTATTACTGTGTTGAGATACAGCCACACAACCTCTCTGTCACTTTAATGCAGCTGATTAGTCATAATTCTTGCTACAGGTCAGAGGCAATGAGTTTGGATGTTATATAGGATCTCCTGGGAAAGGAAGCCAGCCTGTGTTGCACGTCCATGGATCGGCTGAGCAGTGACAATGAAGTCTGGACTAGAAACAGCTTCTTTACTTCTTTATAACTCCGGGGAAGCAGTAGCTGTTAACAGCTCCTCTCTACAGAGGCACTGCAAGGTCATTGTAAAAACGTGTTTTTATTATAATCAGTGTGAACCCATAGATTGTTTACAGGAAATAAAAAGGGAGAAAGGAAGGGGAAAAGACAGAATGATCAAATCAGAAACATGCTGGTGCTGAATATAAATCTTTAAGGGACAGGGTTTTGGTTGAAAACTCTAATTCGTAATAATAGGTCCCATAGCTCAAAGTTAGAACAGATGGAACAACTGCCAGTCAATTTAAATTCTGGAGAAAAGAATGGTTCTGAAACAAAGACTGGGCTAGAAGCAAAGATTTTTATAAATAGTTGTTGGTCTCTTTGGAATCAGGATGAAATGCTGGGCTTTAGCTCAGGAGAAGACACATAGGAAGTTTCAGTGAGGGCTCTGAGATCCTTCTCTCAAGCATCAAATCTCAGGATCCTGGTCAATGGATATGGGGGCAGGGTGAGGGATGTGATGCATGAGTCTGCACAGAACTGTGTTGTGGAGCATCTGAAATTTTGGAGAGAGGGTTTCAAGGGGTGTTCATCACGGACCGGACATCCAAGGCCATCTTATAACAGAGGTAGTAAGCTCCCTTTGGACCCTAGAATCCTAGAATCATGGAATGGTTTGGGTTGGGAGGGACCCTGAAGATCATCTTGTACCAACTTCTCTGACATGGAAGGGATGCCACCCACTGGAGCAAGTTACTCAGGGCCTCATCTGTCCTGGCTGTGAACACTTCAAAGGATGGGGCTTCTCCCCAGTGAAGCAATATTTAGTTCTAGATAGATTTAAATGATCCCTCTACAAGGTTCTGAAAGAATACAGTAGAACAAGGTATCTTCATAAGTCTAGATAAAAGTGTAGACTTGAAAGAATGCATGTGTATATCTAAACATGGTGCTGGGTTCAAACTTCTATGAATTCACCATTGTAAGCATTTCACATTGTCCTACTCCTCCTGTACCATCAAGTGGGTTTTACTAAAAAGCCAAGAAACAGTAGAACATACGAGAGATAACTTTTGTAACAAGCCAGAGTAAACTCCTATTGACTACTAGTGGAGAGAGACTAAGTTGGGTTGAATTAATTTCTAAGAATTATAAAATAACTAATTATTTTGCTGGAATGTAAATGAAAGTGGCTAGGAAACATGTTTTTGAATTTCATTTTATTCAATTTTGTAATAACACTCTTATGGGTCCTCTGAATTCTGTGAAATTTTGAGAGGCTGGGTAAAGTCAGAAGGATTGGTAGCCTTTTTTTATTACATTGGGTTGGGATTTTGGGCTGGGTCCAAAACTAATTTTTGATTGCTTGCAGCTGAGGGTGTTAGAATGAACTGCTTGACCAGGATTGTTCTAGAACAATCACGTTCTTTTGGAAGTAAGGCGATAATAACAACTAATATCAAGTCCTTCATCGAATTAATTCAGTCTTTTTGATGTTCATGAATTGTTAATGAGCAGCCTGTGATTTTATTTGAACTTCTAAATAAATTAATTTTCTCAATATTTTTGATAAACACTTTTTTCTTTCTGGATTGTTTATAAACAATTAAATGCAAGTACTCCTCAATCAAAATTTAATTGATGTTCATTAAGTTTTATCACAGCCAATGTTTTCTGCGTTATATGTAGAGCTAGGCAATAAAAATTTCTTTCACCTTTTTAAAAATTATGTTTTATTAAAGTTTAAAAATGCCCCCAAACATTTGGAAATTTCCTACCAAAGAAGAACTAGGGTGCCATAGTACCCAATGATATCTATTTGGGCTATTTAGTACATGCATGGGACAAATCTTTACGCTTCATTTTGAATTACAGTCACTTGGAATATTGCTGCTGCTTTTTTCATTTTTTTGGTCTTGTATTTTGATATAGACTCATTCTTTATGGAGATTTTATTTGTGCCAAGAAACCTAAAGAAAAACTGTTTTGATTTAGGGCAACAGGATTTTCAGAGGAAAGTGGTTTTGACCAAAAACCCTCTCTTAGCTCTCACTATAAAACACGTTATAAAACAGGTAAACTTCTCAGAATCAGGAAGAAACCACCTTCATCTGCTGTTTCTTCAATTCAGCCTTCAGAGAATAAATCAGTTTAAGTATATGGCACTGGAGGAAAAAAACCAACAACTTTTCTGGTAAACAACTTTCCATTTGCAGCATTTGCAACAGCAATTTTTGTACCCATGAGCAAGCTAGATAAGGTGGGGAGAGATTCACCCGGCCAAATGAAGCTGTCTAAACCCAAATTAGTCAACTTAGATGCCTCATTATTTCTCTGAAGTTTGAAGTCTACATTTGATAGACTGTAGGTGGCATGGCAGTATTTTTAACCAAACCCTGCTTGTATTATCTGAAATGGTCATTTATATGTCTTTGCATTAGTGGATAAGCTCCTAAGACTTTTTCCAAGAATAGATGTTCTCATTTGCAAGTCCCATAATCTCATGCTGTGTGAATTCTTTTAATATTCTTTTAATACCCATTTAGAAAGAAGTGTTTCTTTGAATGCCCAGTCCAGCCAATCTCTTCTCTAAATGGCTCATGGAAAGGAGGGCACACAGTGTGTTTGATGTTGGGCTGCCTAAAGCCTTTGAGATGAAATGACTTCTAACTTCTGAGACATGTGTGCCAAGAAGCACCAAATATTGCTAATCTCTAAAGCTTTTTCTGTTATTGGAACACAAAATAACAAGCTACCATGACATAACTCTTTACGTAGAGGATACTTGGACTGAGACAGATAGAATTAAATCCTTAAAAGAAATCTGTCCCCTTCGCCTACATTTTTTGTCCTTTCAGGGCATTTTTTTTCCTTTCTTATAATCCTTTGTGGACATAAGCAAACTCCACAGGGTCCTTAGGAAAGCTTCCTTCACATCACTTTTCTAATAAGACTTCATATACTTCCCCTATTGCCAGGAACCCTCCAGCTATGCTCTGGAGTTTCCTGTTCTGTGTTTGGACTTACTGTGTATTTCTAAACCCCTTTTTGTGCTATTTCGTTCCTGAAACTTCACCCAGCTGTGGTTATTCCAGGAGGATGCTATTCCCTGTTCAGAATACACCAAAATATGTACTTGGCAGAGACTTGGAACTAATTAAATGGGTGCATCATCTACTGGAGATGGGAAAGTGGGTTGTGAGTTGCTGTTATATCTTCCTCTGTATTTAAAACTCTTCCTATAATCTCCATCACAGATGTGCTTGTGCAAGGGAAGTAGTAGCTAGTTTTATTTTTATTTTTACACAGTTGTTGACAAACTTGCTGCTGCAGTACATACTCTTGCAAACATACAACTTCATTTTTCTGGTCATCTTTTTGCAGGGCTCCTCAGTTTCAGAATTTGTTCGGGATGCTGCAGCACCATTGTTCTTTGATTTGAATAAAAATACAGACAAGAACACAAACACAAAAATATATGTATAGGCACATGCCTTGCATTTTTTTCATAACCAGACTATATAAAACTTGAAATCAGCTGAGATTGTCAAGACAAGAAACAGAAAATAAAGCAGTGACCCTGATACATTTCAGTTCTTCATTACTATCCAGGTGGTCCTATTGCAGTTTGAAGACTTGCTACAATTTGCATGACACGTCATGCTTTATTAAAGAAAACATAAAATAATACTTAAAAAGAACACTTTCTATGCTGGATAAAAAAGTAACAGATGGACAAGATTTTTCCAAGCAATCCCTAAGAAAATTGACTCAACAGGACACCAGTGAAGTGGCAAATGGATATTTCTGCACGTTTAATTTTCTGCTCATCAGTTTTGGGAAGAAAGTTTTATTACAAACCTAATCCTTGGTATCTTGAGAAAATGTGTAGTTTCTGCTAGTTTTTCTGAGAATTATAAATTAAGCATGTACAAACCCTAGCTTGCAAGCAGGTCCTACTAGCTTGGGTCCCTGGAAGAGTGAGTGGTAAATACTAGCTTGGAAGAGCACAGATCTTATACACAAACAATGATCTATGTGACATGAAGAAACTGAAAAAAAACCAACCAAAAACCCAGACTGCAAATTAGCAGCTCTTTCAGGAAAAAAAAAAAAAAAGAGACATAAGATTACAGTGCTTGTCTGTATATTTGAGAACAAGGCAGCAATATACATAAGGAAGTGGGTGTTTGTTTTCTTATATTTAGCTGGAAACTAAAGAAGCCAAAAAGAGATTGTACTTTTTATAATTGCAGAACAGCATCCACACTTGCAATAGCTGTCTGCCTTTTGCTACTTCAGTGTGACACTACAGATGTTTTATTAAGTGAATTGTAGTATCCTCTCGTCTTAAGAGCCCAACATCATGTGATGATACAAAGGGATGTTCTTCCTTTTATGTTCATTCTGATTCTTTTCCTCCTTTTATTCGTTTAAATGCTTAGACAGGTGGTTTGAATAAGTCAGGAGTACTACCTTTTTATGCACATTCTATCTTGTATCCAATGTTAAACTGTTTCTACTGAGTAATAGGAGAAAGGGTAGTCTTTTGCATGAGTAGATTTATGCATAATAACCCCATTCTGTGGCACACGGAGGGCTGGGTTAGCAGAGATCTGGGTTTTTTTCTGTAATTTCAGGAAGGTGTTTTTTAGATGATTTGCTGTTTCAGACATTCCTGAAACCTGCATCTTGGATGGACATGAAAGAAATGTAATTTGTTTGGGAATCACATCTGTTTTTATTTTCAAATGAAAGCTTTTAAGGGAGAGGGATATATTTTTCCAGACCAGCTGACAGAGTTGAGGAAAAATGAATGTTATTTTCTGCTTAAAAATTCTTCTTTGGTTCCCTAACTAACTGACTTTGTGAAGTCTACACATTTTTTTTTCATTTGTATTTTGATTTAGAAGGAGATAACACATGTCTCTAACTCTTCTGCCTTAGGACATGTTGGCTACCACATCGTTATTTTGTTTTTTGCATTTTGGTTTCTGGCTTATTGGTACATGGTGATTTGTCTGCAAGGGAATCTCTTCTCAGTTTTTTACCCGTTTTTCTCGCTTTATTCTTACTTTCATCATTTTCTATACAGGCCCCTCAAAAAAAACCAAACCATTATTGCCTTTATCACAGAGAATATAGAATGATATTGTCATAGAATCATAAAATGTTATGGATTGGAAGGAGCACCTTCAACTAGACCAGGTTGCTCAGACCCCCATTCAACCTGACCTTGAACACTTCCAGGCGTGCGGTATCTACCACTTTTGTGGGTAACTTGTTTCAGTGTTTTATAGCCTTCATTGTGAAACACTTATTTTTTATATTCTATTTAATCTAAATCAACCCTCTTTTAAAACTGTTCAAACCCTACAACATTAAAAAAAATGCTTAAAAAACTATTTTTAAACCATTACTGCTTCCTTTATATCAGCCTGTCTTCACAGGACAGATCATCTGGGTGGCCTCCTCTGGACACTTTCTGACAGACCCACGTCCTTTTTATGTTGGGGACCCAGAGTTAGATGCAGTGCTCCAGGTGGAGTCCTACAAGGGCAGAGCAGAGGGGCAGAATCCCTTCCCTCACTCTGCTGGATGCAGCCCAGGATTGGCTTTTTTTTGGGCTGCAAGTACACATTGCTGGATCCTGTCCAGCCTCTCATCCAGCAGCACCCCCAAGTCCTTCTGGGCAGGGCTGCTCTGATCTGTTCATTCCCCAGCCTGTGTTGGTACAGGGGGCTGCCATTACCCATGTGCAGGACCTTGCACTTGGCCTTGTTGAAACCCATGAAATTCTTATGAGTCTAGCTCTTGAACTTGTCCAAGTCCCTCTGGATGGCAGACAGTTTTCCTAAAAAATTTATTTCATGTCTCTTCACTGCTTTCATTATTATTGTTCTACTTTTATTTTTCCCCTACAGGAAAGCTATCTAAATGGTCATCCTTGCTTTCACAGTAACATTTTCATACATTCCTGAAAAGATTTAAATAATTGATCTTTTTCTCCATATAAATCACTGATTCATACAACTTCTGAGCCACCACCATTCTTGTGCCAGCTTTTGAACATGCTCAGAATTGAGAGCATAAAAATATTTTTATAACATGCTCCTTTATCATGAAAGGTCTATTGAAAACTACTTGGCAAGGAAGGAGTTCTGTAAGATTTCCAAACACATAAAGGACCTTCATCTGATCCAAATTAGACCGATCTGTCAGACTAAGCATATGTCCACAGAAGGCACATCAAATACTCTTACTACCATCAAGAAAGCGATTCAAAACCTATTGCTTCGGCTAAGGACTTGATCTGACTTTAAAAAAGCATGTAAATAAAGCTGCTGTGCCTGTGTGAAATCCCAGCAGGGCTGATGTGGGGTTTATGTCCAGGACAGTTTGGTTATGCATTGCAATTTATGAGGAGAATAAGCTGCTTGACATTGAACTGATGCAGAGCCTAATCAGCCTGCAGGAAGTAAACAAAGTCCCTATCTCTCAGTGAAGTACACAGGGCAAGGCTAAGCAGCACTGGGAAATCCCAGGCTTTAAATCAAGATGCATGTTGGCTGTAGGGCTTTGGAAGCAGAAAGCTGAGCTAACTCAGCTGTGACATGGGAGATCACCATTATGAAGAGCACATACTCCAGAAAACAGCTCAGCTGTAGATGTAGGTGGCAGCTTGCAGATGAATGAGGGGTGTCTGAGAGAGTGACAACTGATGTTGATAGTGTTTGGAGTTAAGTGCATGTCCTTCCTCCTTCTGGGAACTTCTTTGACTAGGAAACGCCCTTGTCTGGCTCCTCTTATCCTCAATCACTTATGCTGCCAGAGTATGTTTGGTGGGTTTTGCAGCTATAAGAGCTCTGTATTTCTTTCAATTTAAAACCTGGGGGAAAAATTCTCTGGATTTGATGGAAATGAGGCATCCCTGATGATCATGTACAGAAGCTTCATAACTGACAATTTTATTTTAGAGTAAAAGAATTGTCTTTCCATGAAGGACAACTTTTAACAGTTTGAGATTTCTGGGGATGTGACAGCGTATCTAATGCACAAGACACATGAATATTGACATGGCCTTATGTTACAATATTATAAATTATATAAGAGAATCATACAATGTCTTGGATTGGAATTGACCTCAAAGATCACCGGTTTCCAACCCCCTGCCGTGGGCAGGGATACCTTCCACTAGACCAGGTTGCTCAGAACTTCATCCAATCTGACTCTGAACACTCCCCAGGGACCGGACATCTACAACTTCTCTCAGCAACCTATTCAACTGCCTCAATGCTCTCATGGTAAAGAGTTTCTTCCTAATATCTAGTCTAATCCTACCCTCTTTCCACTTGAAGTCCTCCCCACTTGTCCTCACGCCCTTGTAAATTTTCCCTCTGTCTCTTTCCTGTTGGCCTCTTTGAAGTACTGGAAGGCTGCAATTAGCTCATCTCAAAGCTTTTTCTTCTCCAGAATGAACAATCCCAATTCCCTTAATCTCGTCTCATAGGAGAGGTGCTCCATCCCACTATCTTGGTAGCCCTTCTCTGGAACCGCCCTTATTGGTCGATGTCCTTCCTGTGCTGGGACACCAGAGCTGGATACTTGATGCAGGTAGGGTCTCACCAGAGCAGAGCAGAGGGCCAGAATTCCCCTCCCTCTCCCTGATGGCTTTTATTGCAATCCATGACACATTTGGCTGCCTGGGCTCTGAGCGCACGTGGCTGGGTCATGTCCAGCTTCTTGTCCACCAGCACACCCAAGTCCTTCTCAGCAGGGCTACTCTGATCTGTTCATCTTCCAGCCTGTGCTGGTACCAGAGGTTGTCCCAAACCAGGTGCAGCACCTTACATGTGGTCTTGTTAAACTTCATGGGATTCCCATGGGCTCACTTTCCGAGAGTGTCCAGGTCCATCTGGTTGGCATCCCATCCTTCAGGAGTGTCAACAGGACCATTCAGCTTGGTGTCATCTGCAAATTTTCCGAGAGTGCTCTTGATCTCTTCATCTATATCATTAATGAAGAGATTAAATAACATTGGTCCCAACACGGACCCCCTGAGGGACACCTCTCATCCCTGATGTCTACTTGGACTCTGAGCTGTTGACTGCTACCATAGGGACGCAACAGTCTAGCCAGTTCTGTATCCACTGAACAGTTCAAATCCACCTCTCTCCAATTTCGAGAAAAGGATGGTGTGGGGGATTGTCTCAAAGGTTTTACACAAGATGGTGTCTGGAGCCCTTCCCTTGTTCACTGCTGTAGTCACTCCCCTGTAGAAGGCCACCAGATTGGTCAGGCAGGACTTGCCCTTGGTTAAGCCATGAAGATTGTCTTGAATCACCTCCCTGCCCTCCATGTGCCATAGCATAGCTTCTAGGAGGATATGGCTGCATTAAACTCTGCCATGCCATACCATACCATACCATGCTATTCCATGCCATGCATTTCCACACAGCATTACACTGTGCTACGCTACACTACACTATGCTAAAATATACTGCACTTTTCCATACTATATCTAGGAAAAACCAGGCATGACCTATTTACCTGCTATGGGCCTTCCTCACATTCATCTAGCAGATAATGGTCTTGCTTAAAGGCTAGTGTCATTCATATTGGTAACTGATTTTTAGTTCAGTAGTTCCAAACTTTGATCCCAACATCAGAGAAAATCTCAAATACATATAACAGAGCTGCCACTATTTTTAGAATGTAGCAATTCTTTTATACGGAGACAATTCTTGTACAGTGTATATTAACTCCTCAAAAAGCCTTTCCACGTGGTAAAATAGATTTGGAGAACAAAAGCACTGAACATTGCAACTTGAATAAGACGACGGTCTTTTATTGTTAGCTTTGAAGCACTGAACAATGTCTGAAACTTGTTCTGCAAGACAGAAAGGGAGAAATAGAGAATTTCACCTCCATTTACATTTTAATGTTCTCTCAAAATAGAATTCCTCTCTGGCCCTTGAATAAATACCATAGGGTAGCTTGGGGATATTGCTTTAATTTCTGTGGCTGGTGACAATGGAGTGGGCCACAAAATTCTCTTTCTCCAGTGTTTATTGCCACTTCTTGGGTGGGGATTGAGTGGGAATAACCAGAATGGGGAAACCTTCCGCAGTGCAAGGGCTGCCCTGGCCTGACAAATCACACTGATTCTTGTTATTAAAAGATAATCTGGCATGGCTGGCTCTAACAGTATCCTCTCTGCAGTTTATATATTCCACGCTGAATTGGCAATACTTCCCATCAGAGAGTCTCATTGGACACAGGAGCTGGTGACAGTGGTGATGGCAGGGTGAGGAGGGGGCTGGTTGCATGGGCAGATGTAGCAGGTAAGAAAATGTGACTTGGAGGTAAGGTGTTGTCCTGCTCTTTGGTTTCCTGATAGCTTATTTTTTTCCTAGTAATTTGTTTGATTAACATACACAAAACCCAGCAGAAGAGAGAGGAAGAACCCCAAGAGGAAATTGATTTGCTGACAGAGACACACACATTTTTGAGTTTCTTACAGCTAAATCCTTTCCTCTCCCAACATACATTTGCATACTGTCTCCGGCAGAATATCTGCTTTATATGTACCTGCAGCTCCCTAGCCCTGTGTGCAGGTGTCTGAACTGCTGTCATGTTGCATCTAGCTGGCAGCACCGGGACAAAGAAAAATCTGAAAAACTGTCTGCCCTTTTCTTGCTGTGACAATCTACAAACTGTTTGGCTATTATTAAAATTGTCAGCATGGTGCTAACAGCTCACTGATGTTTTACCAGGGTTATGGTTGCTCTCACTTGGCATTACTGTTGGCACAGGCACATGAGGGAAAAGAAGAGAAACTTGAACACTGGCTTAGGATTGCTGCTTTTAAGCCAATTTTAATTCAATATGCGCAGGAGAGGAAGATCCTTACCCTGTATTCTCAGTAACAGTCCAGTAAGAAGTTAGCTGGACACAGAGAAAGAATGATCAGGTAATCACATCACATAATGTAGACTAGATGCAGGCAGAATTTAGTGCTTATGTTTTCTCTTTGGTTAGTATTTTAACACACAGAATCCAATGTGGTTTTGAAGCTCAGATCAGGGTTTTCTACTGCATGCTGCATGAAAACTATCGCAAAGCCATCACTGGGCCAATTGTACACTGTCCAAAAGATTGTATTCTGTGTCTTGTTAAAAAAATTTTTGGCAAATATCATGCCACCAGGTCCACTAATTTTGTTCCACTAATATATTTCCACTAATATATTCAGAAAGTCATGGTAAATTAACAGTTCCCATTCTATAGCACTGCCTTGGCAGGCTGAAGCTTGAAGACCCATAGAGTGGTTTGCTGCTTTAGTCATTCACATGTGTGCGAGCATGTTTGTGTGGAAAAAAAAAAGAGACAGGCTGTGCTTGGACCTATGCTCACTGTCTAGATTGCTCTGTGTGTTACCACCTCTCACCCTTGCAGTTTGGTTTTGCATGTTTTTCATCAGAACTAATTAAATGGTGGCATGTATTGGCAATTAATTAAAAACACACTTCAGGAAAGGGTGACAAGTAATTCTGGATAAAAAGAGAGCTAAAAATTAGATTTTAGATTTTCAGAACTCATTTGGTACTGGCTAAAATCCTGTCCTCAACTGGGGAACCAGTCAAGAGAAAACTCTAGGCAGATGCAATGGATGACATTACTTTTGTTGCCCACTTCATTCTGTCTGCCTCCTTGATGATTTAAATTTATGGCAATATTGTACCCACCGCTGTGTGTCTTGCTTGGGGTCTTTTCAGATGTGGCATCTGGCCAGACCAGCATGATGAATGGTGGCTCAAGTTCAAAAGTTTAGTTCAGATTGTGAAATCATCACAAAACTAAGATAGTTCTCAGAAGACTGCAGGCTTCAGTTCAGCTCAGCTCTGTCCTCACACTGACCAGAATGACCTCTTACTGGTTTGTATTTCCATTGATACAAAGCAGCGTATGGTGCTGGGAACATACTGCCTTGAATCTTACTGCTCAGTTTCATCTTCACAATAAGTTGTGAGGGGGAAAAGTTGACAGTGTGAAATAAATTTGTGATAATTTATCCTTGCTTAGTCAATGACTGCTCTTTTCTTTTCTGTCCTTACTAGTGACCAATATCATCTTCAAGATCACCTGTGCTCTTTCAGTCTCTGACACTCAGCCCCTACACTGGCATGGTTGCTTTTCAAGGGATGCAGTACAAGAAGACCTGGTTTGCATATGTTGGATTTGAGCTGAATGCCATGGCAATCAGAATCAATTGTGTTAATACTTGGTGGCCATAGCAGCAGTTCTAAGGTAAATTAAAAAATCCTTCTCTCATCCTTCTTACTTGGTAATTAATGAACCAGCAGGTTTCAGAATGTATTTTGGTAACGTCATTAAAAACATTACTTAGCAGTCTCCTGTCAAATGCATTCAGCCAAGTAAACACTCAGGAAAAAGATAAATCTGTAACTCCTGGGTTCCAATTCTCTCTTAGTTCATAGCTAGACTCAAGGGAAAAAAGGAACGGGAAATTTAGACAGATCATCTCTAGTTACATTTGTGCAATTCTTTGAAATGGAAGACAGTTGTATTATAGTTATTGATTTCTGTGGAAATATATTCTTGTATCAAAGAAAGGCCCATGCCATAGAGCGAGAAACTGCCTCAATATCATCTGTTTACCCAGAAAATTTCCTACCTGGGAGCTGGGATGGTTTTCTCCTTTTCCAAAGGCAAAGATACCAAACCCAGCTCCTCAGTTCAGCTGTGGGAGGAAGCACCTGGTCTGGGTCCAGGGGGCAGTGATGCTAGGATTGAAATGTGAGCACCATGGATGGCCACTGAGGGGTCATGAAATGAGGGTAAGATCCATGCATGAAGTGGGAAGCATGGCACATCTGACTGAGAGAGCTGCTCAGGGAGATCTGGTGTTAGGAAGGAGGTTTTAACTTTGGCCCGCTGCTTACATGGATCCTGAAATACGCGGAAGGAAGCAGTGGAAAGCAGAGAGGGTAGACGGGAATTAAGTGAGTAGAGTTTACCTGCTCATCTTTAGCATAAAGGCAGTGAGTAAAGCTGTGATTACAGCTGTGATCACCTGCAAAGAAAGAAAAGCATTGCCAGAGAGATGAGGGAGGTAATCCTTCCCCTCTGCTCAGCTCTGGTGAGACATATCTGGAGTTCTGTGCCCAGTGCTGGGCTCCCCACTGCAGACAGACTTGGACTTGCATGTCCAGCAAAGGGCAACTTGAGTAATCAAGGATTTGGAGCATCTGCCACACAAGAAATGTCTAAAAGAGCTGGATGGCTTTAGCCTGGAGAAGACTCAGGGAGACCTTATCAATTTATGGCTATAAATACCTGAAGACAGGGTGCAAAGTGGACAGAGCCAGGCTCTTTTCAGTGGTGCTGACTGAGAGGACAAGAGGCAACGGGCACAACCTGAAACACAGAAATTCCATTCAAATTGAGAAAAAAGGTGTTTTACTGTAGTGAGCACTGAAACAATTAGCCCAAAGAGATTTGGTAGTGTCCATCCCTGGAGATATCTACTACCTGACTTGATAATTGCCCCTGCTGGCCTTGCTTTGGGCAGGGGCTTGGACTAGATCTCCAGAGATCCCCTCCCACATTCACCATTCTTGGTAATTCTGTGGTAAGGGGAATACCTAACAGAAATATGGATTTTATTCACCAACTACAAGTGCTAGTCCTTTTGTCTATGTTGTTATTTTCAACAGTATTTAATTTTCAAAAGTGGTTTGTGGAGCTCATCTGTTCAGAATGAAGACCCTTAAATATGATCCAGACAGGGTCTATAGATCCTCAATTTCCTTTCATTTCAGTATTTAAGTCCTTAAATCATGTTGATTGTTTCTAAGAGTTTCATTGATGTAAAACAAAGATGAAAAAAAAGGTTTTAACTTTCCTGAAAATAACACAGACAACATCATAATGGATTTTTATTGCATACTGTTATAGAGATCAGTATGTTCCCTAGTCCCCCAATATTTTAAGAAGTTAGAAATAATAAGGGAATTTCAGTATTTTCTTAGAAATAGTTCTAAGCAATATAAGAGAAGACTATTTCTTATTTATTTCATAACATTTGATTGATACAAATCTCTCCCCAAAATGTTAGAGGGTGTTAACTTGGTTTGATGTTAAGATTCTATTAATAAAATATATGTAAAGGGTTAATAAATAAATGATAGTGACAGTAAATCCTTTATAGATTTGGGCTGTGTCTTAGTTATGAGGACATCAATAAATGACAATACTGAATGTAATATGAGTTAATCAATCAAGCTGTTAGACTGCATAAAATGTACATCCATTCTTTAGTAATTTCTTTAAAGCTCCAAGCATCATTTATTAACCCATTATAAACCATGTCCAAGTGAAATTTTAATTAAAAGTTTAGTGTCGTGTGAATAAGAGCACCTCTGATATTTTAAAGACTTCAAGTATATCTTCTTTAAGGTCCCTTTGATGATGGTCCAGGTGTTACCCATGGTACCTGCAGTTAAAGGGCATACTAATTTAGAAGTTCCTTTCCAGTTCATGCTTTCACACCTCAGTGGAGGAGCATAAACTGAATATGGTCCATTAGATCAGCAAGGTGACATCAGGTTCTAATATCTGAGCAAGTGCCATCTTTGCTTCCTTCCAAAGAGAGTGATACTTACCTGAAAGACTTCTTCTTCAAATGATTAAACTATTCATATTTATCATATACTTCTTGTTATGCAACAGGATTTTATAACTGAGGACCAGAAGCTTTCCCCCACCTTTTATTAAAAAGCTGTCTATGAGGTAGCAATCCTTGGTACCCTCCAGACAACACAGGCAAAGACAATCCACTGAAATAAATCAAGTAAACAAATTCCTCACCTATTCTGAAAACAGTCAGGCATATCTGGTGTTCTTTAAGATAAAATTTAGGAAATTTCAGCATTAGTATGCAAGACTGGTCTACAGTTGTGAAGGAAGCAGTGACCTGAATATAACACAGAATGAAATGCTTGAATAAATATTTAGGTATCAGTACATCACCTAATGCATTTCTTGCATTGTTGCCTCTTGAAGAGAAGTTTGTTAGAGAGGGTAAAGACTGGTTTGTTAGTCATAGTCACGTCATGCCTGGCCTTTGGCATAGGCTTTGAAAAATCGTGCTATTGCCAAGTCCTGAGAACAGAGGGCCAGATCAACCATCAGCTCATGCATGGTTGGTTTTATGGACCGAGTAGGACAGCTACCAGTCAGCAACATGAGAACAGCTTTCTTGGAAAGAAGTTGGGGAGAGGGAAAAAAGCAGTGGAAGCTGCCAGTTGCTCTGTCTCAGTTTTGAACCAGGTTTAAAATGGCTCACTTCACCAAAATCAGCTGGGAAAAAAAAACCCAAAAAACCAAAAAAACCCTCACATAAAGTCGTTTAAAATAATTAGTTAAATATATTAAAGTCAATTTACAGTGATATAAAATTTGGCCCACTGAGGTGGGAAATGAATGTCTGTACTGAAAACTTCTGCTTTCCTGTGTTTACCACAAAAGTTCACTTCTTTGCTAAGAGTCCTGTTAACATGGAGTAAATTCCAGAAATTTGATAGATTGGAGAAGTTTATTATTTTTACTGTCTATAAAACAATTCTCTGTCTGAATTGTCTTTAATAAATGTTATGTCTTGAATAAATGTTGTGATTAATTGTGGGGCTTGTGACTCTTCTTGAATGGGTTTTCATCTTATGCACAGAGGGGTTTGGAGACTGTATTAATCAAAAGATGAACCTGTTGGTGATAACACCTGACTACAACATACTTTCAAACTTTATTAGCTTTGATTGGCTTACAGGGGAAGCCAATCTTCTTGGAAAAAAAAATGTTTTGCCTGGATGACTCTCCCACATCTGTGTTTTTCTAGGGAAATCCCTAAAACAAATATCTGATAGGGCCCTGAGCTCCTGGAAAGATGCCATATGCTGCATTTGGAAAGATCAGAATTGCAAAATAGATGTTTTGAAAAGAGCATACAAAAATTCTTACATGGCCCCAGTGTAAATGGAGAACAAGAGCTGTCACATGGCCAAAATGTGTCAAGTATTGGGTATAACTGTATTCTTTACTAGCTGCAGGACTGTGTATGCATCAGGAATTGCAGTCCTCAGTCGTCCTCTTTAATCCATACCCATAAAATGAAAACCTGGTGGCTCCAACTGTTATCTTCATGCCTGTATTCCCCCACTCTACTTCTCCTTTTAAAGTCTAGCTGGAGAGAAGGTTTTTGACTTGGAGTGCTGCTCTTAGTTCTACCAAAGCCTTTCCTGGTCACACTAGACAAATCACAGTTCAGAGCCCTCAAAGAGGGCTTTGAGCTAGGCTTGCAACCTCTGAGCGCTCATGGAGTTTGCAGAGATGGGCACTGCTCTTTCTTTTCTTCTGTGTTTTTCTTTGCAGTCTTTAAAGTCTCTCTTTGTGTTTTGTTCAATGCCTGGCTTAGCTGGACTTCAATCTGCCAAGCACCTCACCTGAGTATCTGGGATTCTATCCCACTCTCCATTGAGGAGTGTGTAATAACAAGCACAACAAAGTAATCATTGCTCAATGCTCATTTCAGGGCCATGAAGAGTGATGTCATAAGGAATTTTATTAACAGTCAGTGTTTGACTTCTCTGTATGAGAGTTAGAGACAATTAGGAAATTCGAGTCAATTACTCACAGAAGCAACACTTACAGGACAGAAAATTCCCTCTTTTCCTTTCTGTTCCCTCAGTCTCCAGAACTTTATCTCTCTCTGGATACTGCACATTTGCATTCCATAACTGACTGAAATACAACATCAAAAAGACATTGAGCTGGGTGGTGCAGAGACCTACTGATGAAAGAGTATGAGGTATAATGTACCAAATATTGACTGAATGTACCTGTGTTTGTTTGATTTATTTTGGTATTTAATTTTCCCTTGCTTTTCAGAGCCAGTTAAAGTCTTGAGCCAGATCCCCAAGTGTCACAAATTACTCAAATAAAATGAAATCAATGAAACTCCATTGATTCATATTCACAAAGGATCTATTCCATTCATTGGTGTCAATTGAAAACATGGATTTGGCATAGCATTTTTGGGAATAAGGTGGAAATATTCAACATAGAAGCATTTTCACACTACCTCTCTGACCTGCAAGAATATACAAGGACTGGAAGTTTTATGGATGTATCAGACTTCCTGCAATATGAACGAATAAACAAAGATAATTTAGACTGCAAATTAGAGTGCAAGTGCTCTCCAGTGTTACATTTTGAAATTCTACAATGTCTCTGAGCATGCCTGCAACCAGAAACATAGAAGAAAAAACTGTGCAGCAGAGAGATATGTCAGGCTACCTACCTGATTTTCAAATTTCAAATTTTGTACAATCATAGAATCATGCAAAATTTCCTCTTTGTTCTGCAATACAAGAAAGAATATATGTAAAGTTTTGGTTCATATTAATGATAATAATCAGAGCTTCTAACATTTCCTGTCTCTGAAGCGTTCAAGGTCAGGCTGACAGGAGCTATGAGCATCCTGGTCTAGTGGAAGGCGTCCCTCTCCAAGGCAGAGGGGTTGGACCTCATCAATCTTCAAAGGTCCCTTCCAATCCAAACAATTCTGTGACTGTGTGATTCTTGTGGCAATTACCTAATTGCAAGGCATGTATTAGATTCATATTTCTATACTCAGGATTTTTATTCCCAACAATTAATTTGCATGCTTTTTTCTCCCCCTTCTGTTCTTTTCAGACTCATTATTTTCATTGTGTTCTCTTCCATTCACAGAAGGAAAAAAAAATTTGTGAATCTTGCAACAGTTAAGCACAGTTTTTAGACTTCTTATTCTGCATCCAGCTTTTAGCACTTTGCTGGTCAGTTGAGGCACCAAATTACCCTCTGTGTGTTACACAGAGATTTTGATTAGGTTCCTTCTCAGATCCTACAAGCACCTGTACATAGTGCCTCTTGTTGCTACTGTTTTCCATTATATTGTTTAGTCAATCTTGCATTATACTCTGACCTCTTCTGTCAAAAGTCAGCCAGGAGGCAGGGTGCAGGGGAGTAATACTTCTTCTTTATGATTTTGGTGCCAGTTCAAGCATGTTTTTAGTCCTTGCTCTCCCTTGTGTGCATGGATTACTCCTTTCAAGTGCTCCGAGACTGGAATCTCACAAAAGTCTTCTTTTTTATTATCATCACAGAGTGATCAAGAGTGATTTTTGTTTATTTTGTATGACACTTGAGCTTTGCCAGTAGCTTTTAGGGCTCTTGTGATCATTATAGGAAGGGCTAATGGGATTGTCTAACATGACATCCTGCCTGGTGAGACTGGATACCACCAAGAAAGCTCAACATTAAGCCTAGAATTCAGAAAGAACTTACAATTAACATCTGGCTAATAGAAAATATACCATTCAAGCTTTTGGCAGGGAGTATTTTTTTTCTGAATAAATAGCACTTGAACTTGTATGTGAACCATTTGGCTAGTAATGGCTGTAGTTGACCAAGAAAACAGATTACAGATCACTTATCTGCTGTGATACATGTGTGATAAGGGAAAACAGAAACTTACCATCATACTCTACTAACATTGGCAAAATGCAGTCAAGAAAACATCTCATTGGAGACTGGTAAGGATATGAAGATGGGAAAGCATAAAGTAATTGGATAAATAACTCCCTAAAAGATATGAAACAAAGTAGGAATAAATATTCATTTCTCACAGGGAAGGAAAATCACCAAAAAGAACCCAAAAGCTGTGATATCCCACATTTGCAAATGGTCTGCTAAGAGGCTGGAGCAATGAGGTGACAGAGCTTGCTGACACTACTGTTATTCAATGCTGAGTGTTCACTGAAATATTGAAGAATGTCCTTATCTTTCTGATTGACCAGGTGAAAAAAATGGCAAATGACATTCAATCTAGATACATATGTGTTGCAGTTACAAAGTTGATTTGATAAATCTCGCAATTTTTGACAATAAAGTTCCACCTAAAGTGACTGCATGTAATTCCATTTGCTCTTTGAAGTGCTAAGGTAAGCCAGAAAAGCTATCTACCTTCACTGTAGAGATTTCCTGGCCCATCTGCTTTAAGAACACACCAGTGAGGGGGTGAAAGTATTCCTTTGCTCTGATGGCTGGTTAGTGAGTGTCAGCAGCCTTAGAGGTGGTGCTGCTGCCTTTTTCCTGCACGTGATTTGAGATTATCAAAGCACACTTAAATTTAACACCTTGAAAACAAATACAAGGAGGTGGTTAGAGCTGCACAACATGAAGTTAGGGCATATAATGCATTGCCAAAGGCTGTTGCAGATGCTAAACATTTACATAAATGCTAAATGTTTCAATTGGTTGCATGGATAAGTTCAGGGAACAAAAACATGTTCAAAGCTATTATAAAGACACTAGCTTGGGCTCTGGGGCTTCCTGTGTCACAGATTGTGGAGCAATAGAAGAATATTCTGGGAAGCTGTGATGATCACTGCTCTGACTTTTAGCTATTTCACAGGCATCTGCTTGTTGCTGTTGGAGACAGGATGTGGAGTTAGTTGGGACCTCAGTGCGACCCAATGCATCTGCTGTTTTGCCAGACCATAAGATTTCAGTATGTTTGAGTGTTCATACCCAGGGCTACACAGAGATGCGCAGAGGATCATGAATGACCTCCTGTCTACACTCAGCCCAAGAGCAAGAGCGAGGGGTGGGAGATGTGGAAGGTGTTGACTACAGCAAAACCTTTTGAGCTGTGTAGTAGATGACATGCCTTGTGCCCTTTTTGACCTCTGCTGCTGTGCTGTGGCAGATACCCTCGGTAGCTGTCATTGTTGTGACTCCCTATATAATAATAAAATATGATTGCATTTCCAATTCATATCACTGGGTTTAATACCCTATATTGATGGAGATTTATGTTTATTGTCCTGGAGGGGCTGTGGGAAGGCAGACAGCCTTTCATTCACAACTTACTTTTCTGCCTGATGAATATACTTCAGTCCATTTCTTCCTTACCATAGACATACTATTAAAAACAGTGTAAAAATACCAACTAACAGATCCCTGGATTTTTAACAGAAGATAAAGGAAGATTTTTACAGTAAATTTAGTTTTGAAAATCCCTACAAATAGAGCCATGTGAGCACATGCTCAAAACATCTGCAGTTATTAATTTGCAGAAATGAGGACATGAACTGGAAAAGATAAATGACTGACAGCTGCGGAGGTCAAGCTCCTACAGAGCAGAGCTCAAAGGTAAAAGTGCAACCTGCTACCCTGAGTAAGTTATTCACCCAATTCACTAAATCACATCCTGGAAATGCCACAGAAAACTTACTGGAGATCCTTTCTTAAATAACAAGTCTGGAGACTGTTCCAGTCTTGCCCTTGGTTTATTCTCTCCACTTGAGTTGCTTGTGCATCATGTGCATTGTGCAGTTGTGGTCTGTCTTGATACGAGTCCTGTCTAAAGTCAGCAGTAAGAGAGAGGACAGCCTTTTCTGAGATGACTGCTAGAGATGTCTAGAGAATTGCTTTATCTTTTACAGAGAGTGTAACAGTATGATAAAACAAAATAAATGCTTACAAAACTACCAGGAAGCAATTAAGTATCTGCAAAAGGGGTTAGCAGAAAGAAAAATAAAGAGAGCAGTACATTTCTCAGTGAATGCAAATCCTTAGAAACATATCTTTGGCTCACTGTGGGTATTTTCAGGTATTTAACCCAAATCAAACACAACCAGTTCATTCTGGGTGGGTGAACATGGGACTGCATGGAGATTTTACCAAGAAAACCTCCTAAGAGAATGTGCCTGGAGTAAGATCATATGTCTTGTTGACTCTTGGTTTAGTACAAGAGCTCACTTGGCACTAATCTCTTTACTGTGCTCCTTCAGTTATGCAGGTCTGTTAGTGGAGCAGAGCCTTCCTTACCTTGTCTCACTTAATGTATTTATGGTGAAGGAGAGAGAGACACTCTATTTTCTTGTCTGAAGTTACACCAATGATCAATGAACAGCTTGTCCAAAAGAACAAAATTTGTTGTCTTTGTGGAGCCTGCTGGGAACAGCTTTGTGTTTGTCAACTGCTTTGAAGAGTCCCCTACACTGCCCTACTCACAGATGTATCAATCTGTAATTTCATGGCATCTAAATTGTTTTCTGTTGCAAATATTGCTTAAACTAGCCATATTTGCTCATATAGTTATTTGTCTGAATGTTGCAAATGAGTCCTGTTAAGCACAGGAATCAAGCACAAGTTTATGCCTGCAGCAGGCAGTAGCAGCTGGAAGCCAAAAAATTAAAGTGTATTTAGGGTCAAAAGGGTTTCTTAAAACGAACTGATTTCATACGTGGAATAGACTGCAACTTTTGTTTGGCAGCATCCTGTATGAAGTTCATCATTCATGGTTAAAAAATCAGGATATGTGCAGAAAAAAAGCAGCTATCTTGATCTCATTCCCCAGATGGAGTCTCTTTGAGGAGAGGAAAGTTATTTCTGATTAAGAGGGATCTTCCATCTTGATAACCCAAGAACATTCCTGCTCTGCTTTCACATTTAGTGTTACATCAAGATCACTCTGAATGCCCTCTGGATCACATATTCAAAGTTGTACTTTTGTATTATAAGCTTGAGAAAAATTAGCAAGAATTCAAGGGCAGCAAACCTCCTGTTCCTCTCAGTTTGAGTGAGACTACATTTGGAGTGTTGTGCCCATATTTTGACTCCTCAGCATAAGAAAAAACGTAGGTAGAAGATGGAGCTGAACTCTTCTCAGAGATGCATAGATATGGACAAAAACAAGGTGCATAGGACAAGGGTTAGCAGACAAAAATTAGAATATATGAAATTATGATTACATGTAAGGAAATAGGTTTAAAGCTGTTGCCCAGACGGACTGTCAAATCTCCGTTACTGGAGATCCTCAGAATACAACTGGATGAGTTTCTGAGAAACCTGAGCAGGCTGGGTCTAGCTCAAAGCAAGGGGCTGGACTACACAACCTAAAATTTTCTAACCTAAACTGCTCTGCAGTTCTATGCTAATTCTGCTTATGCATGCCATGAACTCATATACATGCTGCTTTTTTCAGTGCTGAGCTTCCTCACAGACATCTGCCTGGGAATTAAAATTTAAGTTTTCTGATCCTGCAGAGATAGTTGAAAAGTTACACAAATACACTGAACAGACACTCAACATCTCAGTGCCCCAGAAAATGTATGTGTATATATGAAAGAATGTTGCCACTGGAATACCAGTTCCTACTTGCTCCTACATATTTGTAAAGTGATGGAATTCCTTCTAGATTTCCCAATTGCCAGGTGTAATCTTGGTTTGTGTTGGTTTCTATCCAATTTAATCTAGCTGAAGCTCTTGGGACACTTCAGAGGACAAAAGGGAAATATTTATACTGGCTGTGTCTACAGGCAAGAGACAGTGCAGAGATAAAAATATTCAGGAGTTACCCTGTTTGGCAGGAGGTATTCTGAGTGCTACAATAACACACTGCTAAAAAAATATAAAATAATAATACCAGGGATGGAATGACTCACTAGGTTGGGTGTTAAGACAATACCCTAAGTGGTAAAAGTTTGTTAAAGATTTTGCCTGAATGATACACATAAGGGAGCTCTATTTTTCTAGGAGATATTTTGTGTTGAAAAACAATTCCTACCTCAGTTGAGCACATTGTTTAAACTCAGGTAGCATTATCGGGAGATACTGAAAGAAGCCTCCAAGCAGTAGTCTTGAATGCAGTGTTTCTAAATATTTTAGGTAACTTGGGAAAATTGTTCAAAAATTTTCTAGCCAAAGAAGTAAACTTGGACTTCAGTGCTTGGAACAAATCTCATGTGCATTAGAGTAAAAGCATCTCAATCACAATTGCTTTTCTCCTTTGCTGGTTTATTTTTATTTTTTTTCCCACTCAAGCCTATTTGATGGTTTTGTCCAGAGCTATCTATGGTTATGGCATGAAGGGACTGTGCTGTCTGGCCAGGAGCATTTTTGCTAAAAATATCCCTGCCTTTTTTATCTTTTGAGTTGTATTGATGTGGGTTTAAAGCACTGGAGGCTTTGCCTGGTTCTGGGAAGTATAACTGCAAAGTTATATAAAAACATCCTGGTCAGAAAGCCTGGCAGACGTAGGGAGACATTCTAAAGTAGGTTCAGGTGACTGGCTACATATTAAAGTATGAGTGCATGACCACAGGAGAGCCTGGGACATTTTGAAAACTGAGATGAGAGAGTTCAATGTGTGGTGAGATATTTAGATACCATAGCAAAGGGAGCCATTGGGGAAAACACAAAAATGACATTTTTTATATCTTCAAGCAGAATTAGCAGCATGATGATGACAACTTCCATTGGCAGATTTTCTGGCATAAGCAGAATTCAGTGGAGATGGAAGGTTTTCAATGGGTATTTGGAGCAGAAACAAAACTCCCTCCAGTGTATTTTTCTGCAGACACAAGAGAGGAACATGCAGGGTCCTTATCAGGTAATCACTTTGACTAATCCTGGTAGACTAGGATCCTGGAACAAAGGTAGAAAGCTTCTCTTTATATTTTCAACTCCCTAGGTTCACAGATTAACGCTGATGTCAAAGAAGGGGGAACCGAAGAGTCATTCTCTTTATTTTTAAAGTAACTGCACTTCCAAAAGGGAGGTGTTGGGAGAGTGATGTGGTGCCTACATTTAGGAATCAGTACCATTATGGATGCTCTGGGACATCCAAAATGTCCATCTGAGGTTGATGGATATGACACCCTAGGTGTCTCCTCTGGCACTTAGACACACCTGTTTAGGCACTTAAATTACTCTATAGAAGTTCAGTTTAATCCAATCTTCAAAGTCTTCTCTGTAGTCAGCAGAGAGGGATGAGATGAGAAGCATCTGCAGGGGTGCCATCCATTTTCTTCTGACTACAGGAGGAATGAGACAGCCAAAACCTGGTCCTGTTCCCATCAGGCTGCATTCAAGTGAGATGAATCCTGGTGCATTGGTATAAATTGTGGTGGGCCTAGATGCTGCTTGGTGGGGGAATTCCCACTCCATCCTGCTATCTTCACCTTTCCTCTTGGCTTCCGACTGTGGGCCCCCACCACTTGCACTGTGCCAGTTCTGGTGCACTATAGGTGTATTCATTTAGTTCATTAGTATAGAGCCGAAATTTCATGAGTTGAGGTAAAGATGTTTCTTGTACAAAAGATGGAGAGGAGGAAGACAGGGCAACAGCAAGCAAGGAAGAGGAGGAGGCTGACCTGTGGAGGGTGGTTGTGAAGGGGAGATCCCTCCACGTTCCATGGAAGGGGTTAATTAAACTAGCTTGACTGCCAGGGACCACAATCAAAGTGACTAAGGCCATAAAAAGAGCGTACTGAAGGTATGGGGAAGGTAAGTTGGGAACCTTTACCAGCGCCAGTATTAAGGGGGATCATGTGATGTGTGCTGTGACTTAGATTTTGAAAAATGAACCAAATGCTGTAAGCTCTTCCTGGATATTTCAGTCTTTAATGGATATCTCTGTGTGAGCATAAATTTAGACTGACCTTAAGGGACCTAATGAGGTCTCGCCACTTGATGCTATGGCTACAGTCATACATAGCAATAAATTACAGGAAATAAGAATACTTTATCACTTATGGCATCTATTCGGGGCAGGTCATTCCTTGAATACACTTCTTTTCCTCCTTTCTACAAGGCAGTGAATATGTTACAGCACATTATAGTGCAACATTTAATTAAGCATAAAAGAGATTTGGCAGAAAGGAAATTGCTGTGAAGGTCACTCTTGACATTATTCTCAAACAATCAAAATACTGAAAACAAGACTCTGTAGGCCCACCAAGCAGCCAAAGAACACATAGAGGACATGTAGAAATAGGAGTTAAAAAGTAGATATCCATTCTATTTTTCATATCACAGGTTCATCCAATCAATAACACAAATAAGAGTTGAAGAGAACCAAGAGAGGGAGAGACAAAGTGTACATGACTGAAACTTTTCAAATATCACTTTAATTATACCTATGCTGTGATGTAGGTTTGTTTATGTAGCTCTGTCAAAGTAATTTTTTTGCATATTTCCGCCTTTTTCATGTGCCATTCATGGAAAGATTGAAGAATGAGTTATTGCATATGAAGTTACTTATGCTACTGTCCATCTGTATGTGTCTACCTGTCAGTGGAAAGAGAGTGGGGACGATATGTCACTTAAAAATGCTGATATATAGCAACCATTGCTGACCAGAGGAGGATAATTGCCACCACATTTAGCCTTGCTGTAATCCTTTCTAGCTTTGAAACACTTCCCAAGTAGTTATTAGCCACTGTAAATCACCAAACATTTCCTGTAAAAAATGTTTGTGTGGTGGGTTGACCCTGGCTGGACATCAGTTGCCCACCAAAGCTGCTCTATGACTGCCCTCTTCAGCTGGACAAAGGAGAGGAAACATAATGAAAGGCCTTGGGCCAAGATGAGGGATCAACTGTGTCACCAAATACTGTGATAGTCAATACTTGGGGACATTAAATAAATTTAGGGTTATATGAAATAAATCCAAAATCTTAAAACACCTTCCATCCATTACTCCCTTCTTCCTGGGCTCAGCTTCACTTGCCATTTTCTCCACTTCCTCATCTCCAGGGGAACAGAAGGACTGGAAATGGGGAATGGGGGCTGCAGTCACTTCATCACACACTGTCTCTGTCTCTGCCTCTCCTTCCTCCTCAAGGGGAGAACTCCTTACACTTTTCATACTCTCCCCCTGCTCCCAAGGTTTCCCTTGCACAGGAGATAGTCTGCCAAGAACTCCAATGTGATTCCTTCGCATAGGCTGTGGTTCTTCACAGAGTGCTCCAGCGTGGGTCTCTCCAGGAAATGCAGTCCTTTAGGAACAGGCTGCTCTAGTGTGGCTCTCTAGAGGGGCTACAAGTCCTGCTGGCAAACCTGCAGCAGTGTGGGCTTCCTTCTCCACAGGGCCACAGGTCTTGCCAGGAGCCTGCTCCAGTGCATGTTCTCCATGGGGGTCATTTTCAGCTTCCTTCAGGCATTCACCTGCTTCAGCATGGGGTCCCACAGGGGTTGCAGGTGGATCTCTATTCCATTGTAGACCTCCATGGGCTGCAGCAACACAGCTACCTCACCATGGTCTTCACCAGGGGCTCCAGGGGAATCTCAGGTCTGGAGCTTGGAGCCCCTCCTGGCCCTCCTTCTGCAATGACCTTGGTGTCTGCAGAGATATTTCTATTATGTGACTTAGGGTAATATCTGTCCATTATTTAGCTTAAGAAGTTATGCTCAGTGCACTCCAGGAGTTTCCTGATTGCCTACAGGTCTCTGTGTTACTTTTCCAGCAGACATCGGGGTGGTTGAAGTGCCTCAGCAGGACTACAGCCTGCATATGTGATACCTCCTCTAGCTGGAACAAGAAAGCTTCATCTGTAGGCTCACTTTGATCAGGTGGCCTGTAGTAGACATCAACGACACAGCTTCCTTTGTTTCCTCAGTTTCTAACTCTTAACAAACTTTCACCTGCTCATGGTTATTTTTTCTCAACTCTTTACAATCTCTCCATGATGTAGAGGGTGAACTCTTGATCCCTCTGTCCTCTCCAGTCCTTCTAAAAAGTCTGTGGCCATTGATAGCCACGGTCCAGTCATGGATTCATCCCACCAATTTTCAATAATGGCAACTAGGCCACATCTTTCTAGCAGCCTGTGGCTTCTAACTCCTGTTTGTTGCCCATGCTGAGTGCACTGGTGTAGAGGCTCCTCAGATGGACTGTCAGTTGTCTCACCTTCTTAGAGGAACACTGCTTAATTCCTTTGAGGTATTTCACTGGAGTTTCCCTGCTTGCTCCCATTACCTCAGCACCCCTTGGCTCATCTCCTTAAGACTCCAAGTGTGCTGCAGTGTAGCCAGCACATGTCAGAGCAAGAGACATATACAGATGAACAGGATGGATGAGTGAATCTCTGCTGCTTTGGTGCAAACTCCTGCAGCTTAAAAAACCTGCAGGATGAAGTGGGCTTACTCTCAGTTTTGACACACTTTGAGCTGAAATGCATATCTACACTCTTGCTTCAGTACCTCTGCTCTGAGGGATAGGCTGAGGGCTGAAAACAAGCAGTTATTAAACTGCCAAATTAAGTCCATTGTTGATCATCTTGGACTTCACTCCTCAAAATGTTGACATGTTGTGAAGTTATCTGCAACCTCTATATCAAATTTGGACACAGGCACAGTTATTAAAGTATGTTTTTTTAGTGTAAAGCAGAAGCCCGTTGTGCTGGACTCTGCCTGCCTGTTTATGTGGAAGGGGTCATTCTTTGCCAGGAAGATGGACAAGGTCTGTCAGGTAAATCAGCGATGGGTGATAAAGAGAAAAAGAGAAGTAGCTTCTCCATGGTGATACAACAGATCTGGAGCAGGTCTCTAGCAGTCCATGTTGCCTCAGAAACCCTATTCCATTAATGAATTCTGCTCTGTTTCAGTGTTTTTATCTGTCTTAAAAAATTTTCAACAATGTGTGAAGTAGTAGGCAATAATTTGGTTGCTGAGGGCTCATTACATTCCTAGGATTTTGCAGAAAGCCTATTTAGAGAAGGCAGCACATACTTATCAATGGATTTAGGATTTCTATTCACTAGTTAGACACTGTAAAGAGAGTAGAGATCATCTTGTTCGTGAAATAGTATTTACTGTGTTTGGATGGAAATGCAGCTGCACACTTGCTTCTGAAAAAATAAACTGGATATGACAGTTTCAGCTAAATCTCGCTAAAAAATTTGCATCATAATCCTTGGGTTGGCATATAGGAAAGAGACATATCTATCTTTGACACTGCTTCCATGCTAAAAAAAGAGCTGAGAATGATCTGCACATCCCAAACAGAGTAAATGCTGATATTATCGAGTCTTGACAGTATATTCACCAAAAACTTGGCTCTATGTGCAGGGAACTGCAGGCCGGCAGAAAGGTTCAGTATTCCCAAAGCTTTCCTGTGGCTCCTGAAGGAAGCTGCTTGTCTGTCTCAGGTCTGACAGAGCACTCCTAGTCAGTAACAGGCTCTGCTATGGTGAAGGTTCTTTTCAGCTGCTGTGTGATAAACATTTTTAAAAAGGGAGATTCTCCTTTCTGCTTTGGGAGCAGAAAGCAGAAGCTAAAGCACTGCTTGAGTCCCCAGACTTTTTTCCCCTCAGCAAGAAAATATTGCCCCTTGATGCCCTTTTGCTACCAAAAGATCACTTTGACATGGGTACAGTCTGATGTAGTTAATTTAAAAATATTAAAGGGTCACCAAACATCATTAGTTATATCATTACTGATGACCTGAGGGTTGGAGCTTTGGTTTCAAACCCATCAGTTTTCAGCTAATAATGGTCATTAGCAAGTAAAGATAAATGAGGGATGTTATATGCTACATCTGTATTCATTTGCTAAATTCAGGCAGTACATCTTCTACTGCAGATGTGAAACTACCAAAATGAGGGGGATGACAGGATGCAAAACTGTTTTTCAGTCTCCAAGAGACAGTTTCTGGCTAGAAGAAAGTACTCATTGACAACAACTGCTGGGAGAAAGAAATTATGAGCAATTGGGCAGCAAATGGCATAAAAACTCAGAAGCAAAACTGATCAGTCAGAATTTACAAGTGTGATCTCTTTTCATGGCTTTGGCAGTTCAGGATCCTTTGGGATCCAAAGTGACACTGGAAGTTAATAGCCTACTTCTAGCTACAACAAATAAAATTAAATACTTCTCGTTATGATGAATCATTTTCCGGATTGTTAATTAGAAGGCCTGGCCCTAACAGAGTTCCCAAAGCCTGCCTTCCGCTTCCTGCTGACTTCTGGGGACTGATTCAAATCCTGCTGGAGGCAGTGGGTAGACTCAATAGGGTTTTGAACTAGGTCAGTAAAATTAGAATCTATAAGCAAGTCACTTTATCTCTCTGAGCTTCTTTTGTTATGTGGCCACATGGGGACAGCTAAAAATTTCTTACATCGGGATGTTTAGAGCATTTTCCTATGTGTCCATGGAAAATAGTATAGAAGGAGAAGTTATTCATTTATTTGTGCATAATCTATTATTTATTCTAAACTACATGCAATAAATATCATAGTTTATGATTGAATTAATATCTGATTCTATAATAATTGGCAGTAAGCTGTAAAGTGATCACAAAGGAAACATTAACATATATGAAGTAAATGATTTGTGAGAGCATCTAAAATCACATAAAGACTTAATGAAATATAAAAAATAATTATGATAGAGACAGAAACAGCACTAAACTATGCTAAACCTGGGGAGTAACTCTCAGACTTGTAGTTAAGTGGCAGTAAGAAAATACAAAATACACAGCAAATCATATTGTGAAACATAATGAAAATCAAGGTTCAAGAAGGAGGATCAGTTATAATGGTAATTAATTCAGGGTGGATTCTATCTTAGATTAATTCAGCCAGCTTCATTTAGGCAGTTCCAGGAAGGACTCTTGGGCTGCTCTTATACTGGTATCATTTACTTTGTGTGTGGCAGAGTTCTTCTTTTACTTTTCTTCTACTATAACTATTATTATTAACTATTTTATTTTATTATTTTGCGTAAATTATTTCACCATTGAATCAATTTTATTGTTTCCTTCCAATGGAAGTGTGACATCCATATTTGTAGAAAGGTCTTTAGTTTCAGAAATATTGAGTTAGAATAGAACAGAACAGAAATATTAAACTCAGGAGAGCTCATTCTCTTGGTCTGGATTCCACCCTGGGTTAAGATTCAGGGCAGTGACACTTCTCCTCCTCATCATCCCAGCTTTTGTGCAGGGAGGAAACATACACCCATTGTCACACACCAGAAGTTTTCTAAGCTGATGATGGAGAAATCCCAATCCCAGGCTATGGGAGCTAAGACTCAGCAGGTACATGTAGAAAACAACTAGGGAGAAAGCAAGTAAGGAAACCTTGCTGAAATCTGTGGTAAAACCTCAGCTGGCTCTGCTGGAAGTGACATCTTTCACAGACATGCAGTGTGCTTGTGTTACAAACTCCAAGGAAGCTCTAAATCTTCCCTCTTTGGAGAAAACTCCTCCCTGGGCCCCACAGGGCAGCTGCAGCAAGGGGTGAGGGGGCACTTGCAGCACAGGCTGCAGCCCTACACAAAGGGATCTTCTCTTCCCTCTCACACTGTCCTGTAGATCTTAGGTAATGTGGTTACCTTAGGAGATCAGAACGTGGTTTATGTTATCTTTGTACAAATGCTTTTCAGGGTAGCTCTGGTGACAGAAGAAAACCAAAAATAGAGTGTTTTCTCTCATCAGAAATAATCCTAAGGTCACAACAGTGGGAGGGTAAGCAAATTTCTTTTTTATTTCTCATGGGAGAAGCAATCATTATTTTTGTTGATGAAACAGAAGTGCTGGTAAGTAGCATCATTTAGTATAAGGAGTTTGGGTGAGTTCTTCCTTTGTACAAAACTCTATTTTTATTGGCATAGAACAGCAACCCCTAAATTGCCACTTAGAAACTTAAAAAACATATGAAGATATAAACACAGAAAATACTTGAAAATGGGATGCAACACAAAATAATCCATCTCTTAATGTCATCATCTTGTTTAACCACCATAATGGAAAAAAATAACCAGTTCCCTGATGATGTCTAGTCTGTGCTTGTATGCAAATCCATTTATGTAGGCCAAGCTATATGGGCCTGAAAATTTGTGTTTTCACTGCTATAAATAAGGTCAAAATTTTCTTTCCTTTATTTCAGAAAAAAATAGGCAAAAAAATGCCACCTCAACACCTAAACAATTCTATAAAAGTGATGTGCAGCAAATGCAGATGTTAATATAAAATCCACATGCCAATCTGTGTGTGGGAAGTATTTTGAAAGCCAAAGGCAACTCAATAAAAAAGGCAGCAGAAGCAGCATTTCAATTAGGCGAGAAGAGAGTAGGCCTTGACAGTTCATTACTGAACTGGCTCTTCCAAATACTGCCTTTTTTTTTTTTCATTGTCCCATTCAGTTCATTAGTGCTGGTGTACAATTAGGAACAATATTTCTAAAGGGATGTCTGATTATTAACCTTTGCTTTTTTTCCCCCTTCTGCCCATTTCATAAGTATAGTTATAGAATTGTAGTGTAACTTCTGAAATAGGAGGTCTGAATTGCCATTAGTGACAGTACATTAAATCACTGAGCCCCAGAGTACAAAGGTGCTAAACGGTAAAGTCACAAGAAAAGGAAGAAAGAGATGGAAAGAGAGAAAATCACAGCAGACCTGACCAGTCCTTGGTCTTGTCAAATGAACTTGCTTTTCTTGCAGCTCTCTTGCCTTTAGGCAGCACATAAACTCTGGGAAGAAGTGATATTAATCTCAGGCTTTGATGAGGACCAGGGCAGCAGGGATCTTTGCTTACTCTGTCTGCCTGTGCAACTGTGATTTCTGTGTTTGCTGTGCAGGCTGGAGAGATGTCACTGGCATCCTGACACCAGAGAGCTCAGATGCAGGAAGGGGGAATCTGGTACATCAGTCATCACAGTGCCACCCCTCCTCATGGCAGGGGGTTGGAACTAGGTGCTCCTGTAGGTCCCTTCCAAACTGAGTCATTCTGTGATTGATTCAGGATAACTGTTTCAAGTCCTTCTGTGGATCTGTTTTACCCTGATACAGCTTCCCACTTTTTAGCTGTTTAGATGTGAGAACAGAGCTAGGACTGGCATCAGACAAGTAGGAGAAGACAGATTTCCATTCTCCAGATACCCGTGGAGTGGAGAACTGCTTCGTGTTTCAAAGTTGCTGCTTTCTGATTTATTTTTAATCTTGAAATATGCAGCTCAACCTGGTGCTGAAAAGATCCAAAGAAAATTTCACTGACTGAGAAAATGAAAAGTGTAGCACCTAATTTTTGGTAATAAGTCACACACTTCATAACAACGTTCAAAACTCTAATGGTATTCTTGAAAAATAAAGTCCTGTAAATAACACTTCTAAAAGTGTCTAATTCCTGAAGGGAATATGTATTTTGTCAGAGCACGAAGGAAGTACTCAGCATAACACAAGAAACCTATCTACTCCCCAGCCATGATAGTTTATTCTGCTTTAACAGACACATCTCTATCAAGATGCATAAGAAATAGGAACTAAAAAATTGAGCTTGGGAACTTAGTATTTCATAGGTGTATTATGCTAAATGGCTTAACCCTTATTGATTCACACAGTTATTAATCAGGAAAGCCTGAGTATATAATCCCACCTGATCCTTAGGTCCTTGGAAATGACAGTTAAAGCTGGCAGCTGGCTTAGTGGAAGAATGGCGGGATGAAAAAAAGCAAATGAACATCATGTTGCATTATTCATAAAATCCCACTAACAGAGACACAGGACTTCCATTAACTGTTGTTGCTCAAGATCAGGACTCAGGATAAATATATTGCTGGAAATAATGTTATGAGGCTGTGCAAACCCATTGTCATGATTTTTCTGGGTTTTTCGTTGTTTAGTTTCAGTATTTGGTTTAGTATTTGTGACCTGTGACAAAATATCAAGGTTTTAACATTTAGTTTCTGTCTCACTGAGACATGTACAGCTCTTTCTGACTTTCCTCATGCATTGTACAGACATATTTAAATATTGCATTTGGTCATAAAAACCTGCACAATAATGAAGAAGAAAAAGCTGGTGTGACAACTGCATGTTGCACCACCAAGTAAAACACTATGTATGCAAATGGCTGAGCAACACAGTATTCCTGATGTCCTGCCTTATCAGGAATTTTTAAAACGCCATTATTATAGCACTATTATTATTAACAGTGTCTAGACAACACAGGCAGAAGCCAGGAACCCTGTTGTATTAGATATTAGTTTAGTTAAATGAAAGAAGGAAGCAGGAAAAGAAACATAATTATAAGAAATGACTTGCCTACCTTTGCTGAGCAAAACAGCAGAGAAACTGGACTGGACTTTACCTAACCTTTTATTTCTGTCATGCCTTTGGGATGGATTCAGCTTATTTTGCTTCAGTCTGTGCAAACTTACCACTAAATATGAGCTAGACATTTAAATCCAGACATAGTCTATATGCCAGAGGCATATTTGAAGAGCTGCTCATCCCTTCCTGGGACAGCAAATACGATATGGGGAGATGAACTTTGGCAATGCCCCTCTTTTCCCCTTGACTACAGAAAAAAACTAAAAGTTTGATTTCAGCTAGGTGCCGAGTTTAATGAAGTTAATTCAGATGAATCTCACCTTATTTTAATGGCTCATGTATGAATTTCAATACCCTAGATGTACAGCATTGAGATCTTCAGAGACATATTAGTCAAAAATCCAAGATATATTCAAGAACATCTTAATTTAAACTTTTCTACCCTAATGTGAATGTCAGAGTAATAGATCTGATTTAAAATATACCTCGATCCTGTTCTCTGAAGGCTTTGTCCTCATATAATATTTTATTTTTTTGAGGTTTAATTTTAATTTTTATTTTGCCATCTCTTTTTACTTCAGTAATTACAGAACATGAATACAAAATTAAGCAAATTGTGCTACGGTGGATGACCCAGAAGCCTTTGCTGAAAACAAATCCCTGCTCATTCCAGCAGCAGGCGAGTGAAACACGGGTCTTGACAGGTGGGGAATGCTCTTTATCTCGGGGCTCTACCCAAGTGACATACCACTGCATATTTTTCAGGCAGCCTTATTTTACTGTTCCAAAGAAAATAGCTTTCTCTTGTTCTAGTAATGTGTATTTTATATTCTATGAATAATGTATGATCTGTGTGTAACTTTTCACTTCAACTTCTGAAGGCATAGGGTGCTCCAATTTCCTGTTTGATACCGTGATGTGGACTAACAATGATTAGAGTTCCTGAAGTTGCTCATTTGTCTAATGAAATAACTTGAACTAATTCAAAAACCTTTGCAGACTTATGGGACGTGACTTTTTGAGGATTAACACAAAGACCAAGCCACAGGATATGCTTTTTCCCAATGTAAAAGACAGCCTCATGCTGTCAAGCTGTTTCGCAAATTCATTAATCTCACACAGACCCCAAATACAAGCCATTGCTTCACTGACACGTTTTTTATACTAATTCCAAATATGAGTCAATCTATGCCAATGAATTAATGATTGGTCAGAAGTCAGTGGGATCTCACCCTAATATATGCCATAAAAAGATATGCCATCATCACAACATTTGTGTTTTCTCTTTTTGGTCCAGAGGACATCTCGTTGAAAGCTACGTGGAAAGATGTGTGCTGGTAACACTCCTGCTGTAACTGTGTGATTGCCAGAACATCTGCTCATTTCTCCAAGCAGGTAAACAGGACTGGGTGTGGCCACTGGCTGCACAGCTTGCCACTGTCTCTCCAGGAACCCCATCTGGGGATCTTGGAAGGCTTATTAGGTGCTGACCTTTTATTAGGGTTTTTACAACAACTATAATTTTGAATACAGAGAATTTACAAGGGAATGCTTGTCTGCTTTCTGAATCTTTTGCTTTGTTCCACTTCAGTAGCACAGTGACATCCAGTTATTGCTGATGCTGCTATAGGGACACATAGCAACAAGAACAGAGCTTGGGTTGAAGCCTCCTGGAAGCTTCTCACCCCATGCAAAAGCTGTCCAGAATAGCAAGCAATGAGGTTACCGCCTTCCTCTTTACTGTGCACCATCAATTCTGGTCAAAAAAGCCTATTTTTTCCCACTTTGAGTGATTTTTTCCTGCTTATGTAGTTTCCCAAGGCTAGAAAACAACAAGCACAGGAAGCAACCAGTGTAGCACTTAGAAAAAAATCCATCTAGAAAAATAATTTCTTTTTTACTTCAGATCACTCTATGAGTGATGTGAAAATACAGAATTTAATAGGACAGAGATGAGAAATGAGTGGGCAACAAAGGCCCTTTTGCTGGTAGACAAGGAAAATAATATACAAAGACAGAGATGGAGATGAAGGAACAAAGAGTTGGATTTCAAAAGAAACAAAAGTGCCAGGAATGTATTATCACAGACTACCTGCAAATGGTGGGGAAATACAAAGAACAGAAATGGTGCTTAATATTAATCAGAAGGCAAATTGCACAGGAAAGCTTTAAAGGAACACTTTAAAGAGGAATCAGTGCAATGGAGGGAGTTAGAGAGAAGAAAGTTTTCCCAGAGGGTACAGCGCCAGCATTGGGAAACAAACTCCAATGGGGGGAGCCTCCCAGAACAGGTGGAGGGAGGGGGTGAAATACAACAGCAGGAGCAAGAATGATGGGTCTGATGCCAGGGGGAGTGATTCATAAAAAATGTCACTGGATTAAGCCATAGGTCAGGGTAAGACCTATTAAGAAAAGTAAGTATTTTCTTAATTCCACTAATATGCACTTTTAAATTAACATTTATGCCTTACTAAAGTAGACTTGCTAAAACGCTAATGGCAATTTTGTCTTGTCCTGTCTGAGGTTCTTTAGTTGAGCTTGAGAAACAGGAAATAAATGCCCCGTTTAGAAGACAGGCTCAGGGATGCGCTAAAACCTAAGACAATATTGGGAATGGGGGAAAAGGATATAAGAAATATTTTTTTTGTGTTAGGTTAGGGAATAAAAACCTGATTTTTTGAAGAAACCATGGTGCTTACTTCTGCATAGAAAAGTTAACGCCAGTTTTGGTCTCAGTATTTGTTTAGGTCTCAATCTAACAAAGCCTTTAGGCCAGTTGTGAAGTGATGTGAAAAAAAATCCCTCCAGAAGCTATGACCAGGAACTCATTGGGATGAAGAAATTGCTTGGAGGCTTTGCTGAGTCTTTGCAGAAAATTGATTCGTTGCTAAGGTGATGTTCATATCAGTAAGTAAAATGGCTGAGGGACTGTTTTCTTGTCTTGCTGAAGAATGGCATGGCACAACTTGCAGCTCATATGCCTGTGACTCAGCTTGTTTCTCCCCAAAAACTACTGGGGACAGCCCCAGGGTGAGAGTAGGAATGCTGGCCCAGACCTGCACCAGGCCCAGAGCTGCACCAGGGCGATGCTGATGATTACTGTGAGCCTGGACTCACAGCTGCACCTGTGTGCTGTTTTGTTTAATGCTCTCACTATCCCCTCCTGCACTCTTCATGGACCACCTAGTGTAAAACCCTGAAATGGTGTGGGTTTTCCCATGTACTTTTAGTTTTTGGCAGATTAGGACTCCTCCCCTGTGGATGAGGACTGGATCTCTGAGACATAAGTGCCTTGCAAATCCATCCTGTTGCAGGCACTCTGCTGATAGGTATGGAAGGCACATCTACATCTGCATCTACAGAATCACAAGAGGAGATGTAACTCTATACAACACAGGGGTAATTTCACTTAGATTTGATCTCTGTCACAGCAAGGAGAAAAGATTAAAATTGGAGCAGTCTTTAAAAACCTCGCATAAACAAATCCTTCAAATCATAGGGAAGATGTCTCAATAATAATCCTACTGGCATGTAAAATGCTGTCATATAAAGAAGAGTTAAGTGGAAGAGAATCAGTGTCTGGCTCAATAGGATAGATATGCAGCCTGAACTCTGCCTTACAATAAAGACAAAATATGCTGTAAACATGCGCACTGTGTAACAACGGAGTCCTCCTACATTTCAAAGCTGCTTTTGCTGAACTCAGTCAATTTATCTAATTCCTTATCCTCAGCAGGTTTGTTGGAATTATTTTATGATTTTTTTTATAAAAGAAAAAAAATTAAGAAACGTGAAGAAAACATCTGTCTCCTGTATTGTGAATTTAGGGTTTTTTTGCTTGCTTTTTTGGTGTAAACAAACTGCAGTACATTTTTTAGGAAATAACAGGCAGGTATCTACATTGAGTTAAATTAAACAATGCAAGAGAAAATAAAGTAGGTAGATTTCTATTGGAAAAGACAGGTACTGCTTTTGAGTTAGTACAGATGAATTTGATTCAATAATACAACGATTAAACGTCACTTAAACTAAAATCAAACTGGACCTTAAAAGAAGTGACAAATACACTAAGTGAAAGTATTTTGAAATTAAAATTCTAGTCTCTGATGGTGCTATTATGTCTTATATTTTATTCAGAAGGTGTTATTCTGTATTTATCTGCATTTATTTTAAGCAAACAAATGAAACATGCAAAAACAAATGGATATTTAAAAAAAATAAAAGCCTGTTGTGTTGTTGACTCCAATAGGAGAGCGATTGAATGAATATTCTCTGTCCTGGTGCAGTTACTCCATTTGGGATTCAACTCATGTAGCTTTGGGAAGGGTTTTAGCTATTTAAACACAGGTTTTGGATGATAAGGACTACCAAGAAATCCTCATGGGACTGTCAGCTGTGGCAGCTTACGTTAGGTAAATCGTTCTCTTTTCTGGAATGGTAGGTGGAGGCCAAGGAGGTACTCTGCCACATATCAAATGTTGCAAGAAGCATACTTTAGGCAATCAGATTCCCTAAGAGGTGTCTACCATGTAGGAGCAGTTTTCAGTCCAGATTCATACACCTGCATTTAGATGTCTACACATTGGTGTGTACAGGTGTGTTGGCAGCTAACACTAGTAGCTGTGAGTATTACTAGTAGTAGAGTACTGCTAGTACTGCTGCCAGAACTGTTTTGTGTTGGCCCTTCAACACAAGTTTTCTTAGCAAAAATCATACTTGGGCCTGCAGTTCAGAGAAGACCAAGAACAGAAGCATTTTTCTACTGGCCAGTGGTTGAAGTTACACCTTTTAATTGTCACAGTCTCAGTTATTTTTAGGACCTTCCTAATCCACTAAGCACCAAGAATCTCAGCAGGCTCAATTCAGAAAAAATGATGACTTGTTTTGATGGTAGGATCCAGATGAGCTGGGTGCAGAGAGGACATTGCTGTTAACATAGATGTGAGATGAGATTCTGTTGTCTGAACATGGGTGTATAATACCTGCGCTCTGTGCTCCCCTCCAGCAGCCCAGACCTGAACATGGGTGTGTAATACCTGTGCTCTGTGCTCTGTGCTCCCCTCCAGCAGCCCAGAGAGTCTCTAAAGGCCACAAGCATGCTTGGACTGAACCTTGAGATGCCAGGCTTTGGTACACCCGTAAATGCTGCTGTCTCACCTTTGGACTGGGGGGGGTAAAGAGATCTGTCAGTGCACCTTCACTCTGGTAAGAGGCAAGCTGCCATTAAAGACACACAACTGCGGGTGATTGTCAGCAACCTTGTATCATTAGGAGCAAAAATTACAGCTAACACTCTGGGTGAATTTCCAGGAGGTTGTTTACATTACAGCTGTCTTCAAAAATACAAAAATGCAAGCAGAAGTCTGAGAAAATTCCAGCAGAAGCTTACTTCACTAAACTAGTAATTTTTTTCGGTCTGAATATATGAGGATTTTATTTTGATGTCTGTTAAAAAAAAACCTGATATTTTTAAAAGTGTTCATATTCCAAATTTCCACGGTTTTCAGGGAGAATTACCCATTTAATTCTTTCAAAGTCTGGCTCTGAGTCCCAGGGTTTCAAGCACAGCTCCTGCAGGTTCCCATTTCCATGTTTCCAACTCTGTGTTAATGTGGATGTAAAGCAGAAGCCTGACCCCACCACCCATGTCTGAAGGACACCAGCACAGAAAGTGAGTCAGATATTTTATCTCCTGGTGGTGTATATGGATATTCCCTGCATGTGCAGGAGGAAATGGGCAGCAGGGACACAGGGTGGTTGTGCCTCCAGGGCAGGCAGGACTGGGAGTCCAGGCAGGAGGGCAGAGCTGTCTCTGCTGATTGCTGGGGGTGACACCCAGTGCACCCAGCCTCTTCTGTCCATCAGGCACAGCCATCAGCAGCAGCAGATACAACCTGTCCCTGGGGAGAACAAGGATGGTACTGTATGACTTCAGGGAGCAGTTTCCCCTATCCAGGATTTTAATGATTAAGAATACCTACGGAGTTTACTAAGTCACATAGTAAACTAAATAATATTTATTAATACTAAGTTATTATTGATTTAGGCAATTTCTTTCCAGGAATATGGATTAGTCTAGTATATATTTCCCCACACCTGTATGCACCTAAATTACAGACTTGCCTTCAACAGGGATCTTTAGACGATGCTTGGTTTTTTCTGTCCAGCAAAATCATGATATGAAATATTGGACTGTCTCATAGAAAAAAGTTGCCAGCATACTTAAATTCAACTAGTTACAAGTTTAATTTTTTACAACATTCTCATGCAAGAAGGTACACATGCTGTACAATATTAATTATAATATCAATATATGCAAGAATGGGATTAATACAGTATGAAAGTTGAAGCAAGATCTGATGTATTTTCACTATAATAAAACAAACTTTTAAGGACAATAGAAACATTTTCTTGTTTTTCCCCACAAAACCATAATCAAATTCTGTATGTTTCCACAGAGTATATCAGTACAGAAGTAATCACATTTACTAATGGAAAATCTGTTCTGCTGAAATAACCTGATCAGTCCCAGTGAAGACATTCAGTCTGGTCCCATGAACACTTACTTTCCCTCTCCTAATAATTCTCTCATACCTCTGTTGAGGGCACAGTACATTCTTTGTCATTTTAAAATATTTTTCAGTCTTTGTTTCTCCCTCTTGGTACATTATCTAATGGATATATCTTTCTATGCTTGTGGTTTACAAAAAACTATATTAAAATTAGCTGGGCTAGAAGAAAA
>NW_005054302.1:11365271-11368863 GCF_000277835.1 Geospiza fortis
GGAGTTGGAAAACGGATCCCCTATTTATTTTTTAATCATGCACACCCACAGCTCCATGAAAGAGGTTATTGCTCACCACAGTTACTGGTTAATGTCACAGTGCCCCACTCCTACTGTTCAGCAATGGGAAGAGCTTTCTAATGAA
The DNA here is from genome assembly GCF_000277835.1 of Geospiza fortis. Lineage (NCBI taxonomy): Eukaryota > Metazoa > Chordata > Aves > Passeriformes > Thraupidae > Geospiza > Geospiza fortis. Next base: position 11,365,417 of record NW_005054302.1, read on the forward strand.
TGTGACATCGCCAGAAACCATGCTGGTTTTAGACAGTCCATGAGCATTGTTTAATAATTAATTAATGTGATTAGCTGCCTTCAAAATATATTGTTTTATTTTCTGGACTTACCTTCTTCAATGACTGTGGTGTGATAAATTTAATCATTAAGACTCTGTAACAAATGCACTGTGAGCTTTCAAACCAGGAATCTCTTCACTGTTAATTGTGCAGTTGTTATTATTTTTCCACTGGGATGTATTCCTTCAGCAGATAGAAAATTCATACCCTTCTGATTTTTTCTTGATTTTTTTGTTGTGCCTGTTTCTATTGTTTATTGTTGTTTTTTGGAGAAAGATAGCTCACAGCAATGCCAGAAAAGAAGGGATTTGAGAGGACTATGACAGTTGTAAAGGTCCTAGTATGAGGCGCAGGGATTTAGAGGGAATAACTCTACATGGGAAAGGCCAGCAGAGAAGACCAGGAGCTCACTTTGAGGGCAGTCAGCTCCAAAGCTTTAAAGACTAAATAGCTTGGCCTTATCTCTTGTCTGGGGCAAACCTTCCAGTGTGCTTCAGTTTTTCTCACCTCCTTGAGCCTCTCTGGATGTGAAAGGATCAGGCTACAAGATGGGCTGTGATTAGAAATGTCAAATTCCTTTTAAAATCCCTTACTCTCTCCCATTTCCTTTTGTGCTCTATGGCAAGATGTCACAGCTGGGGACATGAAGGAGCCCATGTGCTCAGAGGTGCAGCTTTGACACCGCAGCTGCTGGCCTGTCCCTGGTCATGGCAGAGCTCAAGCACAGCCAGGGCAGGGGCTGTGACAGACACCCTTGAGATTCAACCCAAAGCTGTCTCACTCAACACCCCTTCCAGTCATGGGTGCAGTATGACAGCATTTTTGTGATTAATAGTCATTTTTTTCCCCAAAGCAAGCATCAAGATGTGCTAATTCAGGTTGAATTAAACAACATAGTTTAACTAATGAAAACAGAGGAGAAAAGTGGATTTAAAAAGTATTTTTTGAAATTAAGCTGAGTTCCTATTTTGAATTGTGTCTCTATAAGTTTAAGTTTTTTCAAAAAAACCTGGAGCAAACTAATCCAACTATAGAAATAAATATTTGAGAATGAACAAGAAACTTTCTTTGGATTTAACTGAGACATTTATTTGATCCAATATACATTATATCATACTTTAGGTAATGGAAGGAGGAAGACAAAAGAAAGGAATCTCTTAAGTCAACCTCATTGATTTTTTCATTTTTTTTTAAATTTTTTTTTTTTTTAGCTACTCTATCAAAAATTCATTTATTCCCACAAACATAAAGCCTTGCCAAATCTGAAGGTAAATTACTGTAATTGCTAACTGTCTCAGACCCTGGCAGGACGTGCTGATATCTGGAAAGAAAATCCATAATGTACAGACAGTATAAAAATGCCCATGCTATGTAGATTAGAAAAATAAGAAAAGCCCAGACTAGTACTCACACATGCAGATAAAAAGCTGTAACAGTGGCCCCATATACTGGCATTTTCAGCCCTTGCCTTCTGTGGAATTCTGTGGAATTTATGCAGCAAGAAAAACTATTTTGTTTTTGATTATAAACTTTTCATGAATTACTATGCCTATTCCAGCAATAACTGGAAGAATGAGTTGGGACCAAGGTGTACACTGCGCTATCAAATCAGGGATTAGAGAAGGACTGGAGATTTTTCAACCTGAAATAGGCAAAAATTGATTCAAGAAAACTAGAAAACAAGGTTCAGAAATAGGCTGGTAACAGGAGTCCCTGGGCTCTAACAAGGAAATGGGGAGTGGGAGGGAAATGCCAGGGCTCTTCTGAGGATGGAAATGGAAAAGCAGATGAAGAAACTAGTAGCTGGCAACTGGCAATGCTTCAATGCTGTAGCTCTACTGGAATGCTAAATGAACACAGCAGTGATGCTTCCATAACCCTGACATGATAACCCATTTGCTGCTCATCAGCACATGGAGCATGGACCTCTTCTCCAGGAGGTTTAACAGGTGCCGTAAGACTGGAGGGTATTTGTCACCTTCCCAGCATACAATTGCTAGGAATCTTCAGCCTTACTACCTTTTGCAGACCTCACAACTTATGCTTTTCCTCTAAAAGAGTGTAAATATGATATTTACTATGCACAGGGAATAGTGGGGAGTCCCTGGCATCCAGTGGCTGCAGTAGCTGTGGGAGAGACAGGACTCCCTGCTGAGGACAGGGACCATCAACTTTTGTTTCTGTTGGGGCAGAGCTTCAGCCTGAGTGTGGGTGCTCAACTCTGTCTGTCATTTGGCCTGGTCCTTTTGTTCTGGTCTAGCTTTGGCTGGTTGTTTTTTTTTTTTTTTTTTTTTTTTTTTTTTGTCTGTGTTTTGTTGGCTCGAACAGCTGGTCTGGCTATGCTTGATGGCAACAGTTGCAGCAACATCATTTTAATCTGGAAAACACCAGGGTGGGTGGTACAAGTAATTTATGTGCTGTTTTCCAATTTTGAGAACTGAGAACTAAGCGTTTTCTGGTGATAGAAACTGTGGAAGTTAATAACAAAAAGGGAAGAGCAACACAGGGCATGACCTAGTCTTTTGTGAAAATAAAGGAATCCAAAAGAAATGGGAAAATATATGACCTCATCACACACCTGTTTCATCTGCCCCTTCTGACAATATATCCCTGGAGGCTCATTGAGCATGGAGCTGCTAAAGACTTCACCATATCCCAGCGGCTTAAAAAACCACTCGCTCTGCAGGGGTACTAAATGTTTTATTTAGAGGAAATCAACGTGTTCTGGTAGCATCTGCCTTGAAATCCCTTCTGGCATGAGGAAAAGGTGAGGTTCCAGTGCAGTGTCAGTACAAATGAAACACCAGATGCTCTTCTTTCCAAAAAGATTTAGTAATTGGATAGGAATATGTGTCCTGGATTAAGAGGACAGCTAATTTGGACAGCTAGGTGGACAGCTAAGATGGCTAAATATTGCAGGATTCTGGTTACCAACCTGTCTAACTTAGGTTAAAACAGTACTTCGGGCTGCATAAATGCAATTTAGGAAGATATTTGCATTTTGACTGTGTTGTGTGCTGGTTTCCTCTAATGCACCTCAGCCCCAGGTCTCCCATTCCAGGCTTGGTCCACTGCACCAGCTGCTGTACAAGTACACGATACGCTGCTCAGAGCATAAAGGAAGAAAATAATCCATCAGCAGGACTGGAGATGGGGAGCTGAGGTAGCAAGAGATTAACAAGAACGTCTGACATCATGACAGAAATCTTTGGCAGCGCTGTCAGAACTCATATCTCTTCTGTCCTAGCCTCGTGTGCCTAGGAATAGAGTCCATCCGTCATCTTCTGAAACAGCTCCAACTTTATCTATCAGTCCAAAGCAGTATGTGGAATTTCTTCCTGTATGTTATTTACAGAATCTGAAAATTAAAACACTGAAGCAATTTA
>NW_005054302.1:11368907-11378781 GCF_000277835.1 Geospiza fortis
ATTATTTTTTCCTCTCCAAGCACAGCAGTGTCTAGCAAGAATATGCCGCTCAGGCGGTCTGCTCTGCAAAGATGCATCTTTCATTTATTTCACATGGGCAGCTGAGATAATGGCAAAGATCGGAGGTGCCGTTGTGGTGCCAGCATGCTGGATTACAAAGATATCATAAAACATTCACATTCAGCTGAATCCAGACTTTTTATCTTTTGCCCTCAAAGCCCCCACTTTTAAGCATACTGGAGGTAGGACCTCAAGGTCATTTTCTGGTACTGCAGGTGGAGGCTGTGTGTTTTGTTCCTCCTGCTTTTGTAGATCTGAGGCCTGAGGATGGAAGGGCAGCAGGGATTAACTGAATTAACCATGCTGTCCCTGTGTGCAGGCAGACAGAAGTTGACAAAAGTTTGGGAGGAGATGAGATGTGATCCTATACACTGGACAGATGTCTGTGGCTACCATAAGGGCACCTAGAGGAATGTTTCAGTCCTTTCTACTATGAAAAAGTGGTGTTTTCCCTACTGATGTTCCTTCTAGTATTTCTTAACATCAGTTATTCTGATGAAATTACTGCTGTTTGGCTAGATAAAGAAAGTAGAAAGGATGCATCAGCAACTAATCAATTCCACCCACTTTTCTAAAGACTTTGTCAATTCACTCTGAGAACTAATTGTTCTTGGTTAAAAGTGGCCAGGCTATTGCATCTGACAGTTTCTCTAAAATAACAATACAGACTTCAGGCATTTTTAACTCAAAGCAATTCAGTACTGATCACATTTAAAATGTTACCTTAGTTATGTCTTTGTTACTAAAGGCCAAATATTCTTCTTGGTGCTGCACAGCTCAACAAAATGAGCAAAGTAACATTCATCCCTCCAAAGCTTTGGATCTGTTCATGGCTTTGCTATGATACTTGGATCAGGGCATCAGTCCTGCACCCTGGTTTTGGGAGCACCCCAAGAGGGACATTGTGAAACTACATCTGCACCAGCACTAAATCCTGCCAAGGAGCATATTTGAGGTACTTGGGCTCCATCATCTACGTTGTTTAAATGTTCAATTTTTGGAATGGCTCTTGGCATGCTTTTGGCTCATGTTAAAAATACCGTTCTCCTAAGTAACTCCTAGCTATTATTCAGGTGCAAACACAGGCAAAGCACTGCTCCCAGGAGACAGTGTGCATGCTGCCAATATATTCTGATGGGCAAAAGGATAAAATGTTGTGGAAATACACAGTACTCTGGACACTGACCTCCCACACAAAGATACAGGTATTGTTTTGTTGGTGTTAACATTTTCATATAGAATTACAGAATATTCCTAGTTGGAAGGGATCTACAAGCATGATCAAGTTCAACTCTTAAGTGGATGGCCCATACAACAGGATCAACCCATTACCATGGCATTATTACCTCCATGTTCTAACCAGCTGAGCTAATATCAGCTTTCTGAGCTAATATAAAGGTATTATATATATAGATCAGGAGCCTGGTTTTGAACTGAGTCTCCCTATTTATGCTTTGGTTCGCATCCCATAGAAGGTTTGCAGATCCTGATCTGAATTTTTCTTGGCTGACACCAACCCAGAAAATGTGCATAACTAGCATAGTTCACCTGCTGGGCTCAAGAAAACCATACTGGAGGTCCTCTGCAAGAAAACCCTTAGATATGCACAGTGTGAATGCCAGGTCCTAGGCACCATCTCCTCCATCCTACACAGCCCTTCCTGCTCCTTCTTGCTCATCTAGGCTTGGTCTGGGGGTCCATACCCCCCTGTGGGGGGCTTACACACAGGTGGTTGTATGGCCACACTGCCATGTGCATCAAAGAGGAACTACACCTCTTGTCCACCTGGAACTGTTAAAGGATCCCCATGGATTCCCATGGTGAAGGTATTTCTTATGTCAGTGAGGTTACAGATGAATCCTAAATGCCATTATGGTCTCTCCTGGATCTGTAGCACAATTTTCAACAGAAATGCTGAACCTAAAAGTGTTGTCATGACACTGGCTGCTGCTTTTGAAAACCTTCGGGTATCAAAGTCACCATGAAGGGCCAACTGAGTAGCCTTCAAACCCAAAAATGGGTTAAAACACAGGTATAAATGACAACATGAGAAGTCTCAAGCAGCCAATCAGAATAAGGGTCTGTAAGATGTATGTTCTTGATCATAAGAAGATGTAAGTCAAAGTAGCGATTTCTTCTCTTGAAGAGCAGCAGGGATGTTTTGGAATATCACAGACTTTCATTTAGCAAAAGAGTTATTTTTCTAACATCCTTGATCAGCTAAATGTCCCTAAAATGTCCATCTAGGTCTGGGTTCATTTTAAGTGAGCCATGTCAGTGCCAAGACAGTACCTGATACATGAGCAGCTTGAAATATCACTAAGAAACTTTGAAGGCTACTGAGCATTTTTACCTTGAAATTTCATAGGATTGGTACTGTAATCATGGTTCTCCAGGGAAATTCAGTGTCCTCACAGGCTCACACTTCTTCTTCCACTATTGTGTGCTGTCTTCACACTGTTACACTCCCACCCATAATTTAAACCATGCAAGTTTTGCCTGATGCAGGCCTGGCTTTTGTGTACATGGACATCATTCTGTGGGGCCTTTACGTGGGGCCTAGGATCCTGCCTGGGAACCTGGCCCTATCCATGATTATAGCTGTAATCTTGCAGGTAAGGAGAGTGGCAAAGGAAATGTACAGAAAGACTGGGCAAGTCAGGAGAGATGGATGGGGTGGATATTTATCTAGCAAAATAAATTAAAAAAGAAAAAAAACCCAAGTGGATTAGCATACTTCAAGGCATGTTTGGCAAAGGTGATGAAGCTGCTGGACATAAACAAAAGCAAGAACTGCTGGATGACATACACAAATGCACCATGACTGTGATAAAAGTGAGAGATTTATGAAAGTGTTGGGTATCTGGCGCTCCTCTTCATCGCATCCTACTCATTTAAGCGGCACCAAGTGTAAATATTGAAAACCCAGATGACATGCTGTTTTGGATATTAGTTCAACCTGTTTATCCTATTATTACCCTGACATTTGCAAGTGTTATCTTTGGGTACCAGAGCATGGATGAATAACTATGAATGATATTTCAGAGCTGTCCTATCACTAATGAAATCCACACTCATAATTAGTTTAATCTAAAGAATATGAAGTTCCCTCACTAATCATTTATGGGTTTTATTCCCGATTTGTAATATACTTACTGATACAGGAGTTAACAGATTAGGTTGCTGAATGCCTGGAGTGATCTCATAGACAATGGAAACAAAGCAACTTCTAAATCAATCATTTTGCTAGCTATTTAGCTGGCTTTGCTCCTAAGAGATCATTGGACAGGAGACGTTATTCAAAGGAAAAAGAAAAAAAATCAAAGAGAAGAAAGTGCATTCATTATTATTTCCTAAATATGCGCACATACATAGTCCCAGCTGCTTATGCAATGTGAATGACATTATTTGTATTTCTTGAAGAGTCCCTAATCAGGTTCTGTACTGCTGAATGCCTTTGTCTGGGAGGTAAGCATGTCTCTGAATTAACCTCTCTAAATCCTGGGAACCGTTCATCTTGGATTCAATTGTCCATTGTCTGAACAAAAGACCAGACATCACTTAAGACTCTAGGAACTGGCTGACTATTTACAGTATATCAGAAGTCCTTTGGGCTTTCATTTCAGGTTTTAGCAGAGATTTGTGGTGAAATTTGTTCACCTTTTAGCCCTTTCTGCAGTGCTGGATATGCCTTCTCTCAAATTCTCTAAATCTATTTATCTGTCTAGGACATTAATGCTCAGCCCGAAACAATGAAATTATACAAACCATGTTTTCTGTAAAGTCTGCTTAATTCAGTGTATTAAGATTCCTTTTGGCCTCTTATAAGAAAGGTTGTGGAGGGATGTGTGCTTTGCCCGGAACCCAGTGTTGTACTTTCCAAGTTATTTCCGAACAAAGACCTCCGCGCAGGGTCTGCTTTGTCTGAAATACTATTCACTTTTTCCATTCAGGTTTTCTTCTCTTCATAAATTTAATCCCCAGCCCTGGAATTCTCGCCTTATTTTTTTAGTTATGATGAGAGTGAACAGCTGGACCATTTTGTAGACTTTGTTGACAGTACTTAGTTCTTACTTTTTCTTCCCCCCGCCTCTGTTTTTCAGACAGTCCCTGGCTCACTTTGTCTGGCTACTGTCTGACATGTCAGCTTACACTATTCCAACTCCCAGCTGTTCTTTCCTTTCATGCTGTGGATTGTTCTTTGCATTATAGTCAAACATGGTTTTTTATTTCCAAAGGGCTAATCTGTTTCCACAGTAACCCATAAAATAGAGAAATCTGATCCCAGAACTATTCTTTAAAACTTTAACTGTGTATATAAACACATATGTATTTGTCCATCTTAAAGGCAATTGCTCTATCTGTGAAATGAAAGTTGTTATGAAAACTCAGGAATCAGTAAGTTCTCAAGCTGCTTAAGCTACATCACATTTCTGATTCTTATTATAGATATTTGCAGAAAAGGACTAGGAATATTTTCCATCAAATGCAGTTGAAGTTGCAAAATTGAATACATTAAACTTAATTATTGGGTTCTCCCTGTTTACTCAATGCCAGATATTTCTGTGTAAATTTTTTCTGGTAACCTATTAATTGTCATTGTCAATGTCACTGCTGCAAACTGACTTGGAACCGAGAGACTAATCTGATATCCCTCTGTTTGAGCTGTAAATGCTCTGAAATCTAATTCAAATACTGGTATGTAAGGAAAGCAAGATTATTCCTTCCCCTTTTGAAAAGCTGTCATTTGTAGCTACTGAAGGCTAGCAGCAACACAAGCTTTCATTCCCACGGATAAATTGAGACAAAGAGCAAATCTGTGGAGAAGTGTCAGTCTTCTCTGCATGTCTGTAAGCAGTTTTTAATGAAGGTGAACATCTAAAATGAAACAGACCCCATGCAGAGTCTGTTCACATGTAATGACCATATCTCATCACCTGGAAGTTCAGTAAAATGCATTGTTTCACCCTGTTCTAAAACTGCTGATCCTCAGCAAAGTTTTGGGCAGCTCCAGCTGGATCTCTAGGTGTTACAACACATTCAAGTCCTCCCAAGCTGGGTGCCATAAATCTTTGGTCTTCATTATGCATTGGCAGTTATTCAATAGGAGAGTTGAGCCTTCTTCAAAACCGATAAAGGCCTGTCCTGTGTTTGTAGCCTTGGGCTTGGCACTCAGCCTTAGAGGATGCCTCTGAGGAGGTTAGACCAAACTTTGATTCACCATTCATGTAAGGATTAGCTTCACTATATTTAAACCAGGGCAGTGAGCAGATACCTGCTGAGCTGGGAGCAAGAAGACTAAAAGCTTGATGAGCTCAGCCTGTTCAGGGTATGCTAATTTGATTTGGCAAAATTTCTGGCTACCTATCAATCCATGATCCAGGAGCGTCAAGAGGGAAAAGCCATGGCACATTTCAGTAAGTACTGAGACCTTTTCTTCACACAGTTTTTCACCAAATACAAAACTGTAGGCATAAATGCATATTAGTAAAACATCTGAACTGGAGGTGAGCTACTAAAGACTTCTGAAAATATTATTAAGTACTTTTAAGAATGACCTAAAATAAACTGATATTGAATGGAATATTCCTGGGGGCATCAGTTCACTTCACGTCCATCTCTTGCACTGTCATAGAGGAGTTTAGTTTCTCACTGAATTTTTATTTTAAGCAGTAAAGATTTCCATCCAAGTACTGCTACAAGAGAGCCCTGAAGCCCACTGTCCCGCCACTGGTAAGAAAAATCTTGATTCAAAGACTGCCCACATAACTGTTCATGGACACCATGCATGTGTTTATGCTCATCAGCCTGATGTACTCCCTATTCCTACCCACTGCTACATCAGATTTCATGCAAATACCAATGTACTCTTATATGATCACAGGCAGAACCACTTATTAAAGATACAGGTTTTCAAACCTGTTTGGACACAAAAAGTCCCATCAGCTATGGTCCTGAGAAGAGTCTTAGCTCCCAAAACACAGTGGTAAAGCTACACTCAAGCAATAAATTTGATTATATATGTTCCAGGACAATCAGAGCTCAGTTTGGTTTACTCACTGCTTTTAATTCCTGTTTTCATCCTGCTTTATCTCCCATGGAGATTCAAACTTATTCCTTCCTTCATATTGTTTTTCTTTTTTGCCTTCCCTTTCAGCTCAACCACACCCTCTGTATGAATCGTGTTAGTGTCTGAGAGAAGTTTTATTTTTGGGCAGCCCTTGCAAAAATATTCATAGCTATGTAGGTTGCTGATGCATCACCTCTGGGTGACACTAACATTTTAAACACAGTTTGGAGGGAGGAATGCTCCCATTTCCTAGCACAGTCAAAGTCATTGGCTCACGACTAAGATCCCAGAGCAGAGAAATTATTTGTTATAATAAGACTAATAAAGTACTGTGACTGTGTTATCATTAAAACTGGGGACATCTTAGGGTCCCTGAGGATTTCTGAAAATCTCTAACTAGTCTTGGAGGGATGCCAAACTATTTTGATGTTTTTCCTCCATCATGCCCTCCTCATCCTTCATGTCTGCCGCCTAAGTCCTTTGATGATTTGAAGCAAACAAAACCCATGTAAACAAAAGTATATATGTGCATTTTCTCCTACTTAATATCCAAACTTGTGTTTTCTACTAAGAGTTCTAATTTCTGTTGGAATTTCAAGAGAAATGTGGTGTTTATGTTGGAAATGCTATTGCTTCTTTTGCCTCATATAATATTAATTTTTTCTGAGATTGTAATTTTCTCTGGATTATTCTCTCCCTGCCCCCAGCACCTTTCAGCATAGGTTGTTTATATAAGATTGTGCAAAATAATAATCAATTTTTAACATCCAAATGTTAAAAATATTGTTAAAACAACATTTTAACAGTTTGAAGTAGAGGCAGGTCTCTCATCAGTGCTGCCAAGGGCGTAAGTCATTGCAGTTCTAACAGCAAGCCAAGGAAATGCAATTATTGCTTTTTTCATGCATGACCTGTGGTAGTGGAACCAAGAAATGATACATAAGGAGATTAATCACATATTGCATGAGTAAATGCCCATCTGTGGTCCCTCTTGCCCACAACTTGAGCTGGTCAGGCTGCTTGTGCTTGGGTGTATTGTGTTTGTTGTGTGAGTTTGCTGTGTCTGTGAAGCACAGAGCTGTCTCTTGTTCTTTGGTCTGTGCACGTACAGACTCCAAGAGGCTTCAAAGCCATTAACAGTGATTGCACAAGCACTGACCACCTGCCTGAGATTTGGTATTTTCCGGAAGCACCAGCTTTAGCACTGGTGTCATGGTGCAAGTTTGGCATTTAGGCAGCAGAGACTTACATCTCTGTGTTGAGTGAAATACATACTGTGCTGTTTCAGGGACCCAAATGTTCTTTGAGATTTTTACTTATTTATACTGAATTGCCACAGTGCCGGATTATTCAAACCAGCTCCCAGCACTGACAGCACAGATGGGCTGCCCCCAGAAAGCGGCCCAATCCGGGGTGCAGGTACAGGGTACAGCAGCTCTATGGCTCAGGTGGACTGCAGACTGTGCCGAGGGTAGGGACAAGGATCAGGGAGAGGCCCTCTGTATGGCTTCCAAAAACGTTTACTCCCAGAGGTTCAGCAACAGAAAAGGCCAACTCAAACGCATACACCAGATTATAAAGGAGAGGAGGTCTCAGGGAAGGATACGATCTTAGACCAATTGGTAGAAATTGGGGGCGGAACACAAGGCGGGGAATACAATGTTTAAACCAATAAGAGACTGCAGGGGAGGAGAAAAATTTAAACAAACCAGTGAGGTTTTGAAGGACACATGATTGATAGGGAAGTTTCTGGAAAAAGAGGCAGGCTTGGGGAAGGATTGACATTCAATAGGAGGAGGAAGAGGGAACAGAGGCAGATCTTTGGAGAGATGGACAGCTAGGGCAAAACTAATAACACAGAGGGGAAAGGAACAATCCATCAAGAATAAAATATGCTATAACAATACAAACTAAGAAAGATTACAAAACTGACTGCTAGAAATGCATTACAATTAAAAACCACAATGCTACACTGAATAAATCTGGAAAATGCTAATAAGGCTGTTTCATCACTGCCCAGGTGAGGGATATGAATTCTAAAGCTGGGGCACCCATGGCCTGTGCAACAACACATGTACCGGTAGCAATAAAAGGAGCCACAGCTCTCCTCCTATCTGGGCTGGCACCATGACCCTTTTGGCACCCATTCTCTTCCTCTTGGGGTGGGTTCCCACTGCTTACCACTGCGTTCTTGCAACATAAAGCAATGCAAAAATATCAGACAAGGGCTTGTTCTGTCTCCCAGCCACCTGTGCAACTTTTTTTGCAACAAGCAATGCAGACAAACTTCAATACTCCTAAACTGACACCAGAAAGAGAGTTTGAAGGTGAACAAAGAGCTGTGTCTTCAAAGTGGCTTTTTGTGCTTGTGGAATAAATGTCCAGGTGATAAGAGCCACTTTGGACAAAGGACACAAACTGAGATATACGGGATGGACAGTTCAGTAACGTGATGGGCAGATAGGAGTATTCCACCCCCAATCCTTTTTAACAATTGGATTTTCACAGTATAAAGCCTCCCAGAGTCTGGTTTTCTAATTAAAGCAACTTTAAGAAGAAAAGGTCCAAACCTTCACACTGGTATTTTTTTCCTCCTACGCTGTACATTTGCAATAACAGCCAGTCTTGGCTTGTCTGAACCTGCTGCTGATATAATGAGCCAGAGGAATTAACTAATTTACCAGAGTTGGTCTTTCTCCTTTGCCTTGAAAATTCCTGTATTTAGGTAATTCAGATGTGAACTTCTCTCTGTCACAAAGAGATGGAGGGACTAGAAAAGAAAATGAAAATATTTTAACATCTCTCCCTACTCCCTGTATAAATCTGCCTTTAGGGTTTGTTCATCCTGTCCTAGGACACAGGGATTTTGCTTTGAGGTTGTAGTCGACACAGTCCTGAGTATTTTGATGTAGTCTCCTGCCACAAACATGTTTTTTGCACTTCACAGGAAAATCCTCCCTTGTGTCCACTCTTCAGATAGTATCCGTGGTCATTAGTAAAATTCTTTTAACTCACACAATTACAGCTGGAGCTTAAGCTCCACTTCATGGTGCAGGAGTGACCGACATCCACACTTGCTGTGTTTCAAGGATTACATAAAAAGGCTGGTCATAAAGGAGGTTAAAACTCCTATTAAAACCATGATCTACACAGTCTGATATTTAGGATTGATTTCTGTTAATATTGGGGAGCATCATGAAAGCCATCTCCACTGCGGTGTATGAGCCTTCGCATACTTCTTCATTCACAGCAGCTGTCCCCATCATGTGTGACTCTTTCAGGGGACTCCCAGGAATCAACCCCTTTCTAAGATCTCTAACTCTAAGATGCATAAGAACAGGGAAGATGCCCTAAACCAAAAGGAATAGGGACTTTGGGATAGTTTAATTGGTGGCTTTCTGACAGCTTGGTCTGTTGGAGTGCATTGGATGTGTGCTTCATGAGTTTGGGGGTGGGGCAGACATGATGATAACAGAGTACCTTTTCTCTCCTCTTTGTTTCATGAGCTCAGAGATGTCCCTCCTGTGTTGTCCTGGATGACAGATGTCTTAATCAGTGGCTCACTTTGCCTGGGATTGCCACAGGCACCAGGGAATATAGGAGTTCTCATGAATATGGCCTGTAGTGGGCAGATATGGGACAAGAAAAGGTGTGCAAAAATCTGGTCTTCTATGTCTCTTGTGCACTACTGAGGAGGAGGGTGTGATAGCCCATATTTCATGTTGTGCATGGCACTCTTCAGCA
>NW_005054302.1:11378824-11380201 GCF_000277835.1 Geospiza fortis
TCAGCAGGACATTTATGATAATATGCATCATCGTTCATCAGGGTTTCTTGGTCCAGAGGAGAGAAACTTGTGTGCAAGTGGTTTGGTGAAATTTTTTGTGCACTTGACCAGAAGTTACTAGTGCTAAGGTTGACTCCAAGTGCTGGTGTGGACCTATGCTGAGATTTCCAGGCTCCAGAAAAGGGTAAAATTTCATCTATGCCTATTTATCTGGGCTCATTTTTTTACCCTTTACTTGTTAACAGCTTGCATGTTGGCTGTCTTGAGGGTCTCTTTCTCTTTGTGAGCTGATTATAACATAGGGTATTTGAAGATCAAGTTGCTGCTAGCTTTTATGTTATTTTCTGTTTTGAATAAAATATGTAAGAATAAAAGGAAATAAAGAGTATGACTCATTATGAGGCATATGAAAGATCCAAGTGCAAACTGACTCTGTGATTCAGAGCACCAGCCTGAAATGCAATTGTGTGCCTTTCCGGAAGTGCTAGCTTTAGGCATTCGGGAATAGGAATGTCACGTGTTGTTGCACCTTCAGGAAAACCTTTAATTCCTCTGTGACATGATTTGAAACTTGATATTCTCCATACATTCCATAAAAAAACATTCCTACAATCAGTCTTTTTGTTGGTCTCCCCTCTACAGCTAAAAATTTTATATAGAATTATTCAGCTTCGAGAGAAGTGAGTATCCCACACAGAATTTCCTGTTTATGTAGATTAAATAATTTCTTAAGCTGTTGGTGTGTTTATATTGCCTGAGAAGAGGAGCAATCCAAACTATTTCCCCCATTTCTAAAGAAATGCTGTTAAGAAACACTCCAGGGATGATGTTCTCTAAGAGTCTCAGCACTTACTTTATTTTATTCTACTTTTAAGCCAGAAGATTTGAGGTAATTCAGTCTGAAACTTCAAATTATTCTGGGCTTTTTTCTACTAAAAATATAAGTATGCAAACACATACACATAGGGAAGGGATGAAAGCAAAAAAAGAAAAAAGAAGAGAAAGAAAAAGAAGAGAAAAGAAGAGAAAAGAGAAAGAAAGAAAGAAAGAAAGAAAGAAAGAAAGAAAGAAAGAAAGAAAGAAAGAAAGATAAAGCAACCTCCATTAATATCACATTCTTGCAGAGATGTTCCTGTTGCTTTAGCACTGCAATTTTTTGTTTGCGCACAGTTTGCCTCAGTGATGTTTGGGGCAGGTCTTTGCCATAACCACCTTTTCTCGCTTTTTTTTCATATAAATGAGTATCTGTTCTACAAAAACCCTTTCCATACAGAGGAAGAGGGATTTTAAATGTGTTTGTGCAATCTTCTTCCCTGTTTGCTGTGGTTATGGGATTCAGTGCTTCAGGGCATTGCAAATTTCTGACACAAAGGAGAG
>NW_005054302.1:11380242-11381239 GCF_000277835.1 Geospiza fortis
CATCTCCCACGTTAGAGAAATATCCTTTCTCAAGATGGAATTTGCAAAATACCAAAAAGTCAGATAAATTTAAGATCTGTTTAACAGGTACCAGTGAACAACCTGTAAAGTTTCATAGGTCTATAACCAGAATCTCCAAAATACATAATCAAATTTTTGGCTAGATTTCTCTTCTTTTGTACCATCTCTGATATAATAATCATAATATTTGGGGATATTTCTTGTGAACAAATTTCCAGGCATTCTAAATCAAAGGCCACAAGTGATCTATGCTTGCTCACACTGATTCAAACCATAATAACCTTAAATTTTTTTTATTAAATGGCATCTTTTCCTGGACACACTATTGTACTGTGAGGACTTGGCACAAACAAGGATTAATAGTGATCTTTCTTGGAGAGAATGAGTGCCTCAGGCAATAGATAGGAGGGTATGAGGACCTTATAAGTGCTTAATAAAAAGGAATAAACTTCATTTCAACTGTGGCAGTCCATAAGAAATATAATTCCTCTTCTTATTGTCATTTTTATGGTGTTCTAAATTGTGAATGGTGGTTTCTGGATAAGTGACATGACATGTTCCTGTAATATTAAATTTGATTTAACTTGGTAAAGACAATAAACTAAAGAACTTTGTATGGCTTCAGTGGTGAAGAAGTGATGCTATATATTCACTAACATATGGCTCATATTGACTCCCCATCCACTCTTGCATATAATTTATGAAATAAAATATGGGGAAACATGAGTGTGAACTGATGCCCAGGAAAGTCTTCATCGCTAGAAGTGATTAGAGGAAAGTCTCTGAGCTGGGCTCTAGGCTGTAGCTTATGGCAGTGGGCATGAATGTGCATTATGATGCATTATAGGTAGACCATGAGCTCATGGGGTAGGGCTCCATTTCACCTCTGGACTTGGAGTCCCGCATACTGGGAAATCCACAGATACTGACCGCTAGCTAACACCATGTGTCCTTGTATGCAAGGGATACAAGGGAT
>NW_005054302.1:11381284-11385027 GCF_000277835.1 Geospiza fortis
CAGCTGAAGGATGAGAGTAGACAGCAGATTTCCCCAATAGTAGTTCAGACAGAGCTTTTGCTTTACTATTTTTTTTTATTTTTGTGTTAGAGAATCAAATGAGTGCTTTGTAAGAGACTCAAACATGGCCGTGAACCTCTCTGAGTGTGGGAACCTAGCAGGCTGCTGCTGACTTACATTAAACTATGAAGGCAAGTATTTTTAACTGTGAGAGCCTAGTTTCCTACAGGTATTTTTCAAACAATCAAATGAGTTTTATTCCAACATTAAAAATGCTCGCAGCAGTCAGGATGAAGAGTGTAGGGGAAGGTCCTTTTGATAAATGGCAGGGCTAAAACCCTAAACATTTATCTATTTAACAAGACTTCACAGTTGCCAGATTTATGCACCATTGTATTTAGCCCAGTAGTAAAATTTATAATGCTCCTTTTGGACGGCATAATTCTTTCCCTCTGCTGGGAGAAAACTATATCCAGGGGAAAAAGCAAATTTCCTTTAAAGACCAAGCAGTTGTTCTGTGAAATGTTTCATGTATATTTAAGGACATCACTAATTGTGATAATAATATTCTTTCTAAAACTGCATAAAAACTTTGTCTGCAGTGGGTATTTTGCATAAGGATACTTGGGTCTATATTTGGAAAAAGTATTTACGTGACTCATGTAACATAGGCATCTACTGAGGTTACAAAAGCAATGAATGTTTTGAAAGAAGCAGCAGTAAAACCAGGGTGCTCTGGTGCTTTTAAATGAGTGCTATCAGCTTCTCAGAGTTGTTAGGCAGCTACATGTCTTCTGGAGCACTTCGTGGAGCCTTTTTGGAGCACTCCAAAGTCAGGGGTCGCATGTTGCATCTCATGAAGGACGTAGACAGCCTGAATCACCGGGCTGTTTTGGAGGAGAAAAAGCATGGGGAGGCATATGGGCAAGAAATTTCTGGAACCAAGACAAAAAGAATAAAAAGTTTGAGAGTACAGAGCCTGATTCCCAGGAGGAAAGGGAAAGGATGAACAGTGGTGAAATTCAGCTGTTTTGGAATTTTCTGTGTTTGCGAACACTGGCTCCTAGAAGTTCCTAAAAGTGCTTTGTGTACACTGAAATGTGCAGCACTTGTGCAGTGGTAGGTAGATCTGCCTTAGCTCTTCCTTGGATCCTTCTGAAGTAGAGTAGGAGAAGCAGAGGCAATGTTAAAATTGACCACATTGGAAATGTTATAGACAATGCTCAAATTTACTGTAAGACTGGGATTGTTGTACTGGGGTACATGGGGCATGCTGTGAAATGCAGGATGCCTCTGGTCTCAACTCTATATCTAGAAGTGCTGACAAATGAAGAGCTATTGGTCTTGGTGGTCTTTGTCCCTTGTCAGCTTTTCAAGAGGGATGTGAAGAGGTGGTGGCCAAGTTGTCAGGAATTAGCTTTCTGATGTCTGGAGCTTCACTAGGTCATTGTGTTTCTTCTTGGTGTTTCATTTCCAGTGAGCCGTGACATCTAATGAAAACCAAGCTTCTAAATGTCACAGACAGGTGTGCTTTAGTGGGATGGTTCAAGGAAATACTGCACTCAGAGGCACAGTAAATGATAGCCTGTTCCCTTTCACTGTAAAGGAGAACAAGTTGGCTTCAGACAGTCCCTGGCCTAAGTCAATATCCTAAGTGGTGTCTCAGAACTCTGTACAGAAAATTATATAAAAACGGGTACAGAAAATCTCCCTTTGTAGGAACAAAATTTCTAACACCCAGGTTTGTGAAGGTGGCTTCAGACAGTGATGCAAAGGCAAATGAATATACAGAGGTGTTTTAAAGACCTTTTAGTTGTGTCATTTTAATTTTCTAAGGAGTTAGAGAACATTAAGCTCACTTACAGAAATCATAACAAATACTTTAAGAGACCTTTGTAATTCTAGTCCTAAAGGGCTAGGGACATTTAATTCCATTCTGCTTTGTCCACTTGAAGTTATTCTATTGTTACATTGAACAAAATGATTCTTCTGTAGCTGACTGTATGCTGGTCCATCAGGAGATACAGGAATGCCATTTGTCTTAGAAATATGCTTCACACAAATGACAGCTGAGGCTTAAATGTGCATCCAGGCACCACTCAAAACACAAATTTCTGTACAGTCATATCTAACCTTGCTGAATTCATTATTTTCACAACTGATTTGATAAAAAGAGAAAATAAATAATCATACAAACAAATCAAAACAAGCAAACAGAAAGCACAACAAAAACACTCAGGCTTTTAAGATTCTCTAAGGCTAAAATTGCTTGGGCAGTTTTCCCCAGCAAAAATGGATCTCAAAAGAAAACTAAATAATGGTTTTATTTTGGTCTTGTGTTTTGTCGGAGGCATTCTGAACCAATACCACAAAGTGACTGAGACTGAAATGGAATTCCTTCAAACATTTTTAGCCTCCTAATTCCAGCACTAAGCTACTACATGTGAAATGGTACAAAATTGAATAATTGCAGCCAGACATTATAAGCAATAATTATCTGTAGTCTGTCACAATACTTCTGTTGTAATTTTATACCTCTTTGTAGACACTCTGTCTACTTTACCTTCCACATACCAGCAGTTTTCTGTGGTAGTAAACTGCTCTGAAGCCTTTTTTCCCCCCTGTATTGACATGATTAGTTAGGTAAACTTGCATCATGGTTAGCTTGCCCGGATAGCTGAGTGAACAGAAATGTTAACACTAGCATCACATTTGCAGTGATGAATCCAATCTTTCCTTGAGAATCAGTATTTGCCTGGGGCTTGCAGTTTTCTCTGAAAAGCCACAAAGATGTCTGCCCTCTGCTAAGTGTATGTATCAAGTCTTGTTGATTATTATTCAGTGTGACAGTGGGATGACTGATAAAATAAATGAGGAGAATAAATAGCAGAATTAGTTTTTAATTTCTTTTTCCCTTGATTGCTTTTACCGTGTGTTTGAAGAGGCATGAAATTATGGTAGCGCTCCTGTATAAAAAATTGCCAAAAGTTTGTCTGGTTCATGTGCAAAAGGACAATCTCTCAAGACCTATTACAAGGAGGGAAGGAAGGAAGGAAGATAGGAAATTCAGAAGCAAAAGAAAAAAAAACCTGCTTTTTTCTGTAGTATTTTGTTTATAAGCATTCATGTCAAACACTCTTCTGACAAGATAACGTTAGTAATGTTTATATATGTAAGACTTTCATACTGATAAGTTCTGTTCATTAAATTCTGTGTTTTACCTGAGTAAATCCTACAATATTCACAGTCCTATAGGCATTGCAGGAATTGTGGGTGCATTTATCACTTCATATAATCAGACACTGAGAGGTTTGCATTTATCTGCATTGGCAATATCTTGTCTCAAAGACATAATGTTTGACATCTTTGTTGGTGACACGGACAGTAGGATTGAATATATGCTCGTTAGGTTTGGCAATGACACCAAGATGTGTAGTGTGCTGGGCACAACAGAGGGAAGAGATGGCTTCCAGACTGACCTGCCAATATTCACACTTAGCATAGGACAGACTCTTTGTGGGTTTCCAGAGAAAACTGATGAGAAGCTCAACACGTGTCAGCAATGTGCACTCACAGCCCATGTCCTGGGCTGCATCCAAAGCAGCGTGGCCAGAAGGGCAAGAGTGGGGATTCTGCCCCTCTGCTCTGCTCTGGAGAGACTCCACCTGCAGTGCTGTGTCCAGCTCTGCAGGCCTCAGCACAAGTAAAATGTGGATCTGCTGGAGCAGGTCCAGAGGAGGCCA